>NC_029791.2:107374042-107403867 GCF_000816755.2 Arachis ipaensis
TATAGGGCATCACCATTGTCAATGGCTACATCCCATCCTCTCTGTGAAAAAGGTCCAAATGCTCTGTCACGGCACGGCTAATCATCTGGAGGTTCTCGATCATACTGGAATAGGATTCACCCTCCTTTTGTGTCTATCACTACGCCCAGCACTCGCGAGTTTGAAGTTCGTCACAGCCATCCCTTCCCAGATCCTACTCGGAATACCACAGACAAGGTTTAGACTTTTCGGATCTCAGGAATGGCCATCCATGGGTTCTAACTTATACCACGAAGATTCTAATATCTCGGACTCGGTCCCCTGTATTAGATATCTAAGAGATACTCATTCTAGCTTGTTTGCATGTAGAACGGAAGTGTTTGTCAAGCATGCGTTCATAAGTGAGAATGATGATGAGCGTCACATAATCATCACATTCATCATGTTCTTGGGTGCGAATGGATATCTTAGAAGTGGAATAAGTTGAATTGAACAGTAGTACTTTACATTAAATCATGAGGAACAGCAGAGCTCCACACCTTAATCTATGGAGTGCAGAAACTCTACCGTTGAAAATACATAAGTGATGAAGGTCCAGGCATGGCCGAATGGCCAGCCCCCAAACGTGATCAATATGATCCCAAAGTTGAACTAAAAATCATAAGATATCCTAATACAATAGTAAAAAGTCCTATTTATACTAAACTAGCTACTAGGGTTTACAGAAGTAAGTAATTGATGCATAAATCCACTTTTGGGGCCCACTTGGTGTGTGCTTGGGCTGATCTTGAAGTTTACACGTGCAGAGGCTTCTTTTGGAGTTGAACGCCAAGTTGTAACGTGTTTTTGGCGTTCAACTCTGGTTCGTGACGTGTTTCTGGCGTTTAACTCCAGACTGCAGCGTAGAATTGGCGTTCAACGCCCTTTTGCATCGTCTAAACTTGGGCAAAGTATAGACTATTATATATTTCTGGAAAGCCCTGGATGTCTACTTTTAAACGCAATTGGAAGCGTGCCATTTTGAGTTCTATAACTCCAGAAAATCCACTTTGAGTGCAGGGAGGTCAGAATCCAACAGCATCAGCAGTCCTTCTTCAACCTCTGAATCTGATTTTTTCTCAAGTCTCTCAATTTCAGCCAGAAATTACCTGAAATCACAGAAAAACACACAAACTCATAGTAAAGTCCAGAAATGTGAATTTAACATAAAAAATAATAAAAACATCCCTAAAAGTAACTAGATCCTACTAAAAACATACTAAAAACAATGCCAAAAAGCGTATAAATTATCCGCTCATCAGTGATCTTTTTTTTTTTCAAACTAAAATTGACAAAGCTGCCATCAATTTTTATCAGTAAAAAAATGATTCTCTCGCACACTTTCCGCGCCTTCCTCATTTCACCCAAATTCACCATTTCACCAACCTTCATTTTACCCAACCCTCATTTAACCAACACTCAACCATCCTTCTCCGCTGTCGCCGCGCGGACGTCACTTTGCTACTGCCGCGCCACTGTCATTCTGTGTCATTGTTGGCACTGCCTTAATATTCCCCTTCAATTGATAGTACTCAATCAAAATCAATTACTCTCTCTTGGTTTATCTCTCTACAGTTTCATTCTTCATTGATTTTTTCATCAATTTTTGAATTAAAAGGATTTGTTGTGTGTGTTTTGCATTTATTAACTATCTTTATGGCATCATTGAACACCAAGAGTTTCTAACGCATCAATTAGAGCTTGTTTGTGCCGCAAACAAGTATGACATTTGTGATTTAAGGTATGTGTGTCATCAGAGTCTTGAAGAAGATATTTATTCAAGCAATGTTGTTCTTGAGAGGCTTCAAAATGTGTATTTGTATTGATTGCCAAATTTGAAGTTCTTCTTTCTTTCATTATTATACATTTTGTCCTAATTCAATGTACCTAAAAAACTTATTTAATTTCCATCAAATTAGACAAACTTGTCTTGACACAAACCATATTTCTATCCTAATTGTCTTTGTGTTTTGTTTTCATTACATATGGCATTTTTGATAATCTATATTAGCCTGCTTACTAGATAATATTTTAATGTTCAAACATAGTCACAGAAATATGTTAATACTTAATACTGTTTTTTTCATGTTAATACAAATATAGAAGGATGAAGTGGTTGGGCTATATGTTTTGCTGAGAGAAAAATATTCAGTAATTGGAGGCAAAGGGACAACTGTAAAGCTACTTCTTAAGCCTTTTATACACTTTTAAATTTGGAGAGTTGGTATGTAGTCTTGTATATTTGTATATAGATTTTTTTTTTAAATTTTGAATCATCAGACCATCCTCTTTTTATCATTTTGTAATATACTATCATACCTTTTCTGTTGGACTTCACTAGCTAGTTGCTACCTTCTCATGCTATTATTGCTCAACATTTGTAAATAATTGTAATGCAAACATGGGTTTATTGAACTGTATGCTATAATATATATACTTTTAGCTTTTGAAAAATCTCACACTTTCTACTATTTGTTCTATAGACGGAGAAGGATTTCTTGAAGCAACCCAAGATTTTCTCTTAGTAATGCTTATTCCCTCTCTTTAACTATTTGAAAAAATACTAAAAGACTTTAGTTTTCAAAATGATGCAGCATATTGGTTGATTTTTAAATAGATAATCAGTCATGTGATCATATCTTAATTATTACCAATGATGATTTTCTGCTTTGTTCATTCATTTCACTCTTAGGTGCAAAGTGGACTAAAATTCCTTGAGTTGTATGCTTCAAGCACACCTTTGTTTCCTGCTCTCTTATATATGCTTATGAAAAACAAACAAGTACTTTACATAAATTAAGTGGAAAAATATCATTTTTATTTTTCTCTGGAATGATATCATAATTTGCTGGTGATTTAGTTGTTACCTTTCAAATCATGTTACTTGAACAAAAAAATTATTTTTTTAAAATAATTAAAATTGAAGCAGCAAAGAAATTAAGGAAGGGGAAGAAGCCTGGAAAAGAAAGCAACATGTTCTGAAAAGGTATTGGTTTAGGGTTTAAGACTCCTAAAAAGGCTATTTAAAGTTTAACCTTCTACCTTTTTATTTATTTATTTATTATATCTGTTAAACTATCGAGTTTTAATTCATCTTTATTTTTCTACTAAATTTCTTGTTTATACATGATGTAATGACTTCTTGTGAATCAATATTATTAGGCATCATATTGATATATAATGATAGATTATGCTTTCAATGCTATAGGAAATAAAAAAAGTTAATTTTTTGCTTTTTTTTTTTGAATATTATTCCTTTGATATGTAGAAAACTAAAATTATTAATAATGGAAATCCATAACCGAAGTTAGATGTATGATAGAACATATGACCAAAAGTGAGGTTTTAAGCCTAGTTTTGTTAAAAAGGTAAATGAATTTATGGATGTGTGTACTAGAACTTGTGAATTTCTCAAAGGAGGTTTAGTTAGGTGTCCATGTGCCAAATATCAGTGTGGGAGGTTTAAGCAGTTGATCGATATTAAGATTGATCTATATACTAATAGATTTAAACCTAATTATTGAGTTTGGATAGAGCATGGGGAGGAGATACCCGTAGAGAATCATTAGGATAGATGAAGATTTGGGAAATAGTTCTGCATCAGGTGGTGTTACATGGAAAAGAATTTTGATCGTTATCATGAGATGATTGTTAATGCTTTGCAACCTGAGTTCCACATGTACATGAAACCAACAGTGGAGGAACCAAATCTAGATGCTAAGAAATTTTAAGACCTCTTAAATTTAGTTAGTAAACCCTTGTAAAAAAATTGTGTCCATTTACGATTATCACTTACTAGTAGGATGTTAAATATAAAGTTAGAGGAAAATCAATCACAGGGATATTTTGACCAGTGGAAAACTTTGTTTAAAAAAATGTAAACAACTCTAAATGAAATTCCTTCTAACTACTATGAAGCCAAGAAAATTGTTTCCTAGCTTAGGTTTAAGGAGGTTAAGATAGATTGTTATGTCAGTGGTTATATGATATATTACAAAGAGGATAAAGATCTTAGGTAATGCAAATTTTGTGGGGAGAAGAGATTTAAGCCTAGAAAGGGTAAAAATAAAGAGGTTCCATATATAAGAATGCATTATTTGTCGTTGATTCCAAGGCTACAAAGGTTGTATACCTCAATGAGCTCTGCCCCCTCATATGTTGTGGCATCATTAAAATCGCATAAATGATGATGTAATGACACATCCTTCCCATGGTGAAGCATGGAAACATTTCGATACCAAACATCTTCATTTTGCAAGCAGACCATGTAATGTTAGACTTGGACTTTGTTTTAATGGGTTTCTCCTAATGTTTATTTTAGCACACCGTACTCTTGTTGGCCTGTTATAGTCTCCCCTTATAACCTTCCACCTCATATGTATATGAAAGGCCCTTTTCTGTTCCTAATGTGCATCATACCTGGAAAAGAAAATTCTAAAGAAAAAAGTGATATTTATATTCAACCACAGATAGATGAGCTAAAAGAATTGTAGGATGAAGGCTTCCTAACATACGACATTCATAGAAAGAGAAATTTTCAGTTAAAGACCACATTAATGTACACCATTAACAATTTTTCTACTTATGAAATGTTATCTGGTTGGAGCACGGGGGGTAGATTATTGTGTCCAATATGCATGGAGGATACCAAGTTCTTTTAGTTAGATTATGGTGAAAAAAATTCGTGGTTTGACTATCATAGGAGATATTTACTTGAAGGTCATCTTTATAGGCGTAATAAAGTTGGTTTAAGAAGAATGTTGAGGAGGATGAAAAACCTCCTATTAAGCTTAGCAGCAAACCGGTCTGGAAAAGGTTAAAGAATATCCTAAAATAGTTTACACAAGAGGACAAGTGAGATTAAGGGGATATGGAATGGAACACAATTGGACCAAAAATAGTATATTTTGGGATCTCCCATATTAGAAAGATCATTTGGTCTAGATCTAATGCATATTGAGAAGAATATTTTTGATAATATAATGAATACTATTATGGATATTGAAAGAACAAAAGACAATGAAAATGCAAGGTTAGATATGGTTGTGCTTTGTAGGTGACCGAATTTGAATTTGGTACAGATATGCGAAGGTCATTGGGCAAAGCCTAAGGACAACTATGTCTTGACACTCCAAAAACAAAAAAGTATTTGTAAATAGGTATAAGAGTTGAAAATGCCAGATGGATATGTTTCAAATTTTCAAAGGTGTGACGATGTCAGGGGAGAAAAATTATTTGGGATGAAAATTCATGATTGTCATGTATTTATAGAGTGTTTGCTTCTGTTAGCCTTTAAAGAGTTGTCGAACCATGTGTGAAAACTGTTGACAGAAATAAGTCAATATTTTGGGACCTTTGTTCATATACTCTTCGGGTTAGTAATCTTGTACAAATGGAAGCTAATATTCCTATCATTTTGTAAAAGTTAGAAAGAGTTTTTTCACCTGCTTATTTTGATGTAATGGAGCATCTACTAATTCACTTGGCATATGAGGAAGGTGTTTGTGGACCATCTTTGTATAGGTGGATGTATCCATTTGAGCGTGAAATAGGCATGTATAAGAGATTAGTAAAGAATCAGGCTAGAGTAAAAGGTTCAATTTGACAAGCATATTTGGCTAGAGAGACATCAAGCTATTGTTCTGATTACTTTGTGCCACATGTAGTATCTAAAAGAATAAGGCTGGATCGCATATGGATGAGCTTTTTGAGCACACTCATACTCGCAAAAAAGATAGGACTCAATAATGGTTTGATGAACACTCCTGAACGACAAACATAACTTACCATCCTTCATTGTAATTGGTTTTTCTGCAAGTTAGAATGCGTGAAAAATAATGACTTGATACCTTCCTTTATTGTAATGTTGAACTTGTTTTTGTCACATATCCCTAGTTTTTTCATTATTGATACTTATAGTAGTTTACCAATTATTTTTACTTATTGTAGGAGATATTGCAAGAGTGCATATTTTAGGCTGAGCAAGAGCGGCAGGCTGCTATAAAAGCTGGTGTAACTAATCTAGCGCTTGTCTTTGAGAAAAACATATGGATTGAGACAGCGAGTAGAAAATGAAGAGGTAGGGTATATGGCATGGGTGAGGTAAGAAACTCTTCTATGGTGCAACCCCGAGTTAATGAGCCAACTACAACCACTAACACCAATATTTTGGATTTTAGGGAGCGAATCACAACACTCAATAAGAAAATTAAACAACATTCTGTTAAATATAGAGAGCTTGAAGAACACTACCAAAGGAAAAAAAGAGAGTAGCAACAGGTTTTTGAATCCTTGTGTGAGGATCTCAACACCAGTAACTCACAGATAGACTATTTTAGTCGTCAACTCAGCAGCTTGACTGAGTATGTGATGGCAATGGGTCCTATAGTAGTTCTGGATCATGTGTCCTCCACCTCCTCCTTTTACTTTTCCAAGCTCCTAGAGAAGCACAGCCCAAGGTAGATGACCCCCTATTATCCCGCAGCCACTAGGATAGTCACAGGGTTCTTCTCAAATAGAAGATGATTCTGATGATCTCGATGACTCAGATGAGGACTATTTAAACGAGTACGAATAGGGTTGTTTACTTTGTTTTGAATATTTTGTATGAGTAAAGTATCGTTTTTGTCTCCAACGTTTGGGGTAAATCCTATTTGTGTTCCTAACATTTAAATCGTCCTATTTGTATCCCTAACGTTTGTAAAAATGATTCAATATTATCCTGCTGTCAATTACACATCATGAGCGCTTTAGTTTGAGTTTTAAAAATCTCTTCTTGAAGTTAGAATACAAATGTCTGGGATAGAATCGATGATCTACTCCGAAAAATAGCTCATCAAATGTTGAAACTAATTCTTATAACATTTACATAATTTACTTTTCTAGGGACATAATTGAATCTAAACGCAAATAGTGGGTGTAATATTAAAATCGAACACATCTAAGTGAGAATAATTGAAAAATATAATCTGATTTGTTAGTATAATTGATAGTAGGATAACATTGAATCACTTTTATAAACGTTAAGGATACAAATAAGACGATTTAAACGTTAGGGATACAAATATGACTTACCCCAAACGTTTGAGACAAAAACGATACTTTACTCTATTTTGTATTATTAGTGGATTTAGACAAATATGTTGTATTTAGTTATTTATCTTGTCTTGAATCTGTATGTTAGAGGATTATTTATTATCTTGATAAGTTTGCAAACTCATTATCTAATATTTAGTATAAATTTTATTTCTATATTTAAAATTTTATTTGCATTAATTGTCTGCTATTTTCAAATAAAAAATTAATTAAAAAATATGGCTATTAAAATCGATGACAATGTTGTCTCTTTTTTAATTTAAGATAGACAAAAGAAAATAAAAAAAATAGATGACGATATTGTTGGTACTTAATTAAATCGATGGCTAATTTGTCAATTTTAATAAATCAAATATCGACAGACTAGTCGTAGATTTTACATAAGATTATAGACAGTCAAGATGTTGCTTTTATTAAATATGTAAAAATCTTAAATTCATATTATCAATAAAAAGGTTGTCGGTTTTATTGAAAACCTATGACAGTCTGGGAAGCCGTCGATCTTATTAGATTTTTTAAAAATCGACACATTTAAAAGCGACATATCACACCATTGATTTTGCGGTCGATTTTTAATATTATCGACAGCTTCGCAGTTAATTTGGCCATCAATTTCAACAATGTTTCTTGTAGTGTATATGTTTAACATTTTTATATTATTTAAAAAACAAATGATTTTTTTTTAAAATGGATATAGAAATAAATATATAAAAACTAATTTAAAAGGTGTAAAGGCTTAAGTGTATGATATTAAATTGGTTAAGTGAAAAATATTAGTGAGTGAAAAATTAAAACATAAACATAGTGAGAATAATACATATAAACCACTAAATCACATAATATTATTTATTTACTTAAACACGCATCTCATACATAAGGTATAGTTTTTTAAATTCGAGGGGGAGGCCACTACTGTCTCCTTTATATCCATCCCTGGAAAAGTGAAAACAAAATTGAATACTTTATTTCTGCAGAAATATCTATATCATAAATTTGTCTAAACCATACGAGCATCTAAATGCACACTCCCATTGAAATAACATATCATAAAATGATATGACACCTACTTGAATAGTATCTACATGAAAGACCTTAGGTATTTATTTCTTACTAAACAAATATGCATGCATTTAAGGAGTCTGTACTGATATGCTCAATAGACACTTAAAAACTTTGAACTCTTTTATTTAAAAATTTAAAATATTAGACTACTAACATATTGACACAAAATAACTGAAGTGGTCTTTCAAATTTATTTTTCTAATTTGTGACAAGTATTTGTTTTCATCATATTGGATGTCTTTAAAAGAGATTTTATATTCAAGTGCTTTCATGGAAAGAGTAACAAGGGTCTTTGATATAAGAAAACTGTTGGTAAAGAATTTCTCAATAAAATTTTGTTGCAAGTATAGTTCTAAACCAACAACAATCCTCAATCAAAGTTTAATCTGTTTGTCACAAGTACAAACCCCAATAAAAATAACCGAAGTATTTAAATCTCGGATCGTCTTCTCAAGGAATTGCAGTGAGGTATGCGTATTATTGGTTATGGTATCAAAAGGGGGTTTGATTGATAAAAGAGGCAAGAAAACAAATGACAAGAAAAGTAAAGAAAACAATTAAAGAAAATAATTAATAAAGAGAGACATTCATGGCAAGGATTGAGAATATAGACTTTCTATCCTAGTCACTAATCATAACAGTGATTAACAAGAATTTATCTTATTTCGTCATCTCCCATGTTAGAAGAAGGTGTAAAGTTACCTTCCATGAGAGAAAGTCAAATAAGACTAGTTAATCTCAATCTGAAAATCCTAATCGACTCACTAATTGAATTAGCAAGAGATTAGAGTTAATAGAAATAATATTAACTAACAACTCTAGATCTCCAATCTAAATTGGGTATTAATGACTCAAAATTGCCCAATTTCTCTTTCCAAGTCATGAATGCTCAAAAAACTACTCTAACATCCAACCAAGTATTTTGTCAAAGACTTGGAAGGCATAAAAGGAAAGCATTATAAATTGCAAGAATTAATAAAATCTACTACTACCCAATACGAGAAATCCACAATAACAACTCAAATTAACAATAAAAGGACATCAAACATCAAATTGCATTAAAAGAGATCCAAATTCAACAAGAGTTCATCAACATAAAAGAGGCATAAAAGGGGAAATTAACAAAAGAACTAAGAAGGACAAAGATATAATAACAAGAAATTGAAAGGAAAATAAGATGAAAAAAAGAATTAAACCCTAGATCTTAAGAGAATTTAACCTAATCCTATCCTAATTCTAGAGAGAAGAGGGAGCTTCTCTCTCTAGAAAGCTAACTAAAGGCTTATCATAACTAATCTAAGTGCTCCCCCCTTGACCCATCTTGAATTCTACATGAAATAGTCTCTGGAATCAGTTGGATTTGGGCCTGGGAAGCTCCGAAATCGCCCCCAATGTTTTCACTTTAATAAGGTCACGTGCGAGCTGTGATGCGTACGCATGAGCCACGCGTACGCGTCATCTGGCGTTCTAATTTTTAACGCGTACGCGTCATGTCACGCGTATGCGTCGCCTGGTGACCTCATCTCCATGCGTACGCGTCGTGCCATGCATGCGCGTCGATGTATGCACTCCAAATCCTTGTTTTCCCATGAATTCTCCACTTTGCATGCTTTTCTCTTCACTTCTTCCATCCAATAGTTGCCTTATGAACCTGAAATCACTCAACAAACATATCAAGGCATCGAATGGAATTAAAGTGAATTAAATTTAGCTATTTAAGGGCCTAAAAAGCATGTTTTCACACTTAAGCACAAAATTAGGGAGAATTACAAAACCATGCTATTTCATTGAATAAATGTGAAAAAGGTTGATAAAATCCCCTAAATTAAGCACAAGATAAACCACAAAATTGGAATTTATCAGTCTTCTCAACACTTTTCCAAAGAACTCTTCCAATGAGGATATGAATATACCTAAAATGGATCAAAATTGTCTTGATATCCAACAAAGTTATAATCTGAATACGAAATGATCTCTAACTTTAACTTTTGAATTCATATATATGAATATGTAATGTTTTGCTCTAAGATAACTAGTTTGATTGTTATTTAGTGATCCCTTCTTAACTTGTTCAAATATCTACCAAGAATACCAATAACGTACATAATAACTATAGGTGTACAAACTTAGTATCCATCAAACCACTGTTGAAGTGTATGAAACCTTATGCACTTTTGAACATTATAAATTTTTTGAGGAATCTAATGAGACTAGTCTCCCTTAAAGTTTGATAAGTAACCTTATTTGTAATTCTGTATTCCATTAACACATAAGAATAGTGAAAATATATTTACTCTTACTGAACTAGTACACAATTATTAACCACATTTATCTCAGAAGACCATATGAGATAAAAATTTGGTGAAATATGAAATACTGATCATAGAAAATTTTTTTGAGTCCATAGATGAGATTCTTTAATTAGCAGTCTATATACTTATTGTGTCTTATGACACAATTCTCTAGTGTATCATATCATTGTCTTATCAATAATGCTATTGAAAACTAATTTCTTATATTCATCTTCTGTAGCTCAAGATCTAATATAACATCAATGCCTTATAGTCCTAAATAAGTATTTCCATAAAAATAGAAATAAAGCCTATTAAATCTAATGACTTACTTTTGAGTCGAGTCGTTTATAACAAAATAAACTTTATATCTCCATACCTAGCCCATTTGGTTTTGAATTGAAGGTTTTCAAGAGAAGGGGATTAAATCTATGGGCACCTTTTAAGCTTTTAAACTTGAACACTAGAACAGATTTTGAAACTTTGTTAGTATTGTGTCTATGATACCGATTATGCAGGAGATAATTTATTTTTGTCTCATAACAAACGAAATAAAACAGAGTAGAGAAGACAAGAATGCACCATCATATATCATGGTTCAACCACCTTGTGCAATGTGGCCTGAATTCAATCTCCACAACAACTGTGGTAAAATTTTCACTATCTTTTTCAAAGATTACAAACATTAATTTTCCTAGAATTCTTCCTAATCCTATTAGAATGACCCAAGCATCTAACCAAGTTTGTTTCGGCTAGGTCCACTCCCTAGACTCTCAACACTAAGTGCTAACTTAACTTAGCAAGGGAAACCTCTTAAGTTCATGACACAAAACAAAAATACATCAAAAGAGTTTGACATAATAATGGCTTTTCTCTCCAAGTTTACTCTCTTTGCCTTTTTTCTCATATGGCTTTTTTCAAATACCTCACTTATTAATGCCTTTTTCATGAGAAATCAAAGAAAGATAAACTAAGAAAGTAAGATATTCAATGTAACAGCATGAAAGAGAAGAAATAAGACCTATGAAAAAAACCATATTTAAGCACTCTCTCTTATTTCCTTTCATCTTGGTGGAATGCTCCTTTAGTGTAGGTGCATTACTTCCAAAACTTCAAGCTAGAACAGTTGAGATGCTATGAAAACTCATATTAGTATTTTTGCTCCTTGGTTTTCAATCCTTGGCTGATTACTCTTTTTATTGAGGGGTAATACTTTCAAAGTATAACAGTCCAGACCACACGCTAGCACGATATTGTCCGCTTTGGCACACAAGGCCTCACGGTTTTGCCTTTGACGATAGGGATGATAGCCGAAGTCCCCCACACTCACTCGTCAAAATGCATCATGCTAGGGAGAGGTATCCACACCCTTATAAGGCATGCTTCGTTCCCCTCCCATCTGATGTGGGACCTTACAATCCACCACCCTAAGGGAGCCCAGCGCCCTAGCTGGCACATCGATCCGGGCTTATAAGGGTGTTGATACCTCTCCCTAGCTGGCACATCGGTTAGGGAGGGGAACGAAGCATGCCTTATAAGGGTGTGGATACCTCTCCCTAACATGATGCGTTTTGACGAGTGAGTGTGGGGGGCTTCGGCTATCATCCCTATCGTCAAAGGTAAAACCGTGAGGCTTGTGTGCCAAAGCGAACAATATCGTGCTAGTGGAAATATACACTACACCTACAAATAGTGAAAACAAAGAAACGTCACCACAAGTAGCTCGGGCAAAAATGGGAAAGAAATTGGCAAGGAAAAACACCAAAAAAGAAAATGAAGACACCAAAAAAAGGCGCCCTAGCCTCGCAAACGCCAGCATTACGACGCGGTGGCACCCTTTGGAGGCAACATAAGCACAGAACAAACAAACACATCAGCCCGTAAACCCTAGCCTCTCACCAGCAATAGTAAAAATAAAAAACGTTACAGAACCTCACTACAAAGATCGATATAAAACCCAGCAAACAAAATACCAACAGAAACGAGTATCGCAACAGAAAACCAAGCCATCACCAAGCAAAGAACATAACAAAAGAGAGAAGAACAAGGAAAGAAGGAACCAACCTGAAAGAAGGAGAAACAAAGAAACAACAGATGGACGGCAAGCTGCAAGACGATCCTCACCGGAGAAGCAAAATCCTCAGAACCGAAGAAAGGGAAAAACTTGGAGCGCTAAAACAATCGAGGGAGGAACGAAAAGAAAAGCTTTCTTTCTCTGGATGAAGAAATAATAAAAAAAATGAAAGCTGCGAAAATCCCTAAGATTTTAAACATAACGAAAGAGAAAGAAAACCGAAACGGCAAAAGGAATAAAAGCCCAATTAATGAAGCCTTAAAAGCGCTTCACAGATACCCAAGAAGCTGTTGCGCTCGTGACTGGTGCAGCATTTAAAGCAAAACGCTTTGCATTTCGAGAAAAAGGATTAAAAATGCAGAGTCACCCCAGAAAGATAAAGCGCCTGGCTTGCTCAGAGCACGTCCAATTAGAAGATGCTTGAGCACGATCTCTCAAAAACGAGATCGAAGCTCAGGTCAAGCACGACCTTTTGAAGAGATCGAAGCTCAAGCAGGGGCACTGTTCATATCCTGGCCCGGGCACGAGGTATGGGCCAAAGTAAGCCAAAGGTCCGATCTCTTAAGATGGATCTAGCCCACAGCCCAACTTCTCCCAACAAAAGTCGGAAGCCTTCGGCAAAGGCCCGGAGAAAATTTTGAAGTAAATCATTAATAGTAGCAAGGATTTTCGAAAATAATAAAAAATGGAAAGAAATTGATTTTGAAGAGATATGATTGAAAAGATATGATTTGAAAAAGATTTGATTTTGAAAAATTATGAAAATTTGAAAAAGATTTGAATTAAAAACAAAATCTTCCCTCTAGTGTCCTTCTGGCGTTAAACGCCCAGAATGGTATCCATTCTTGCGTTTAACGCCCAAAATGCTACCCTTTTGGGCGTTAAATGCCCAGCCAGGTACCCTGGCTGGCGTTTAAACGCCAGTTTTCCTTTTTCTTTGGGCGTTTTGAATGCCCAGCTTTTTCTGTTTGATTCCTCTGTTGAATGTTCTGAATCTTCAATTCTCTATATTATTGACTTTAAAAGACATAGTTTTGAATTTTTTTTGAATTTTTCAATGATGAGAAACAATCAAAATACAACTAATCTTAGGAAACTCAAATCAAACAAACAATGCATGCAGGACACCAAACTTAAAAATTTTCATATAAGAGACACTAACAAATTGAGAATGCATATGAAAAACAACAAAACACACAAAACAAGAAAATTTAAAGATCAGAGCAATGAAATTATCAAGAACAACTTGAAGATCAATGAAGAACAATATGCATATATTCGAAAAATGCAAGAAGAAGAAAGTCATGCAATTGATACCAAACTTAAAAATTGACACTAGACTCAAACAAGAAACATAAAATATTTTTGATTTTTATGATTTTATAAATTTTTTGTGGTTTTTCGAAAATTGAGTGGAAAAGAAAATAAAAGGATTCAAAATTTTTAATAAGAATTCCAGGAATTATTGCAATGTTAGTCTAAGACTCCGGTCCAAGAATTAGACATGGCTTACTAGCCAGCCAAGCTTTCAGTGAAAGCTCCGGTCCAAAATACTAGACATGGCCAATGGCCAGCCAAGCTTTAGCAGATCATTGCTCACAACAGCAAAATTGATAGAAATCAACAAGCTCTTGTGATGATAAGTTGAAACCTCGGTCCAAAAGATTAGACATGGCTTCACAGCCAGCCAGACTTCAACAAATCATCATGAAACTCTAGAATTCATTCTTAAAAACTCTGAAGAACAAAATAGANNNNTGTCGGCTTGAAGCAAGCTATGGTCATCTTGTAAATCTCAGTCAGGCAGATTCAAATGGTTATGGAGGATTGATAATTAAAAGATGAATAAAATATAAAATAAGATAAAGATAGAGATACTTATGTAATTTATTGGTAGGAATTTCAGATAAGCGTATGAAGATGCTTTGTTCCCCTTGAACCTCTGCTTTCCTATTGCCTTCATCCAATCATTCATACTCCCTTCCATGGCAAGCTTTATGTTGGGCATCACCGTTGTCAATGGCTACTTTCCGTCCTCTCAGTGAAAATGTTCTACGCACGCTGTCACCGCACGGCTAATCATCTGTCGGTTCTCGATCATGTTGGAATAGGATCCATTGATCCTTTTGCGTCTGTCACACGCCCAACAATCGCGAGTTTGAAGCTCGTCACAGTCATCCCTTTCCAGATCCTACTCAGAATACCACAGACAAGGTTTAGACGTTTTGGATATCAGGAATAGCCGCTAATAATTCTAGCCTATACCACGAAGGTTCCAATCTTAGATTAGAAACCCAAGAGATACAAATTCAAGCTTGTTTGCATGTAGAACGGAAGTGGTTGTCAGTCACGCGTTCATAGGTGAGAATGGTGATGAGTGTCACATAGTCATCACATTCATCATGTTCTTGGGTGTGAATGAATATCTTGGAGAAGAAATAGACTTGAGTTGAATAGAAAAACAATAGTACTTGTATTAATTCATGAAGAACAGTAGAGCTCCACACTTTAATCTATGGTGTGTAGAAACTCCACTGTTGAAAATACATAAGAACAAAAGGTCTAGGCATGGCCGAATGGCCACCCTCCCAAACGTGAAAAGGTCTATGAATGTGTGTAAATACAATAGCAAAAGGTCCTGTTTATAGAGAACTAGTAGCCTAGGGTTTACAGAAATAAGTAATTAATGCAGAAATCTTCTTCCGGGCCCACTTGGTGTGTGCTTGGGCTGAGCATTGAAGCTTCCATGTGTAGAGACTTTTCTTGGAGTTAAACGCCAGCTTTTGTGCCAGTTTGGGCGTTTAACTCCAGCTTTTGTGCCGCCAGAATTCTTATGCTGATTTGGAACGCCTGTTTGGGCCATCAAATCTCAGACAAAGTATAGACTATTATATATTGCTGGAAAGCCCAGGATGTCTACTTTCCAACGCAATTGAGAGAGCCGCAATTGGGCTTCTATAGCTCCAGAAAATATACTTTTAGTGAAGGGAGGTCAGAATCCAACAGCATCTGCAGTCCTTTTTCAGCCTCTAAATCAGATTTTGCTCAGGTCCCTCAATTTCAGCCAGAAAATACCTGAAATCACAGAAAAACACACAAACTCATAGTAAAATCCAGAAATGTGATTTTTATTTAAAAACTAATAAAAATATAATAAAAATTAACTAAAATATACTAAAAATATACTAAAAACAATGCCAAAAAGCGTATAAATTATCCGCTCATCACATTGCTTTTTGTTTTTCCATAACCATCAATGGAACCTAAGGCCAGAGAAACCTCAAGGAAGAGGAAAGGGAAGGCAATTGCTTCCACCTCTGAGTCATGGGAGATGGAGAGATTCATCTCAAAGGTCCATCAAGACCACTTCTATGAAGTTGTGGCCAAGAAAAAGGTGATCCCTGAGGTCCCTTTTAAGCTCAAAAGAGCGAATATCCGGAGATCTGACAAGAGATTAGAAGAAGAGGATGGGAAGTTCTCTCTAATCCTATTCAACAAGTCGGGATCTTAATGGTTCAAGAGTTCTATGTAAACGCATGGATCACTAGGAACTATGATCAAAGTAGGAACCCGAATCCAAAGAATTGGCTTACCATGGTTCGGGGGAAATACTTAGATTTCAGTCCGGAAAATGTAAGGTTGGCGTTCAACTTGCCAATGATGCAAGAAAACGCATGCCCCTACACTAGAAGGGTCAACTTTGATCAAAGATTGGACCAAGTCCTTATGGACATATGTGTGGAAGGAGCTCAATAGAAAGTTGACTCAAGAGGCAAGCCGGTTCAATTGAGAAGACCGGACCTTAAGCCTGTAGCTAGAGGATGGTTGGAGTTCATTCAATGCTCAATTATTCCTACTAGCAACCGGTCTGAAGTTACTGTAGACCGGGCCATCATGATCCATAGTATCATGATTGGGGAGAAAGTGGAAGTTCATGAGATTATACCTCAAGAACTCTACAAGGTGGCTGACAAGTCCTCCACTTTGGCAAGGTTAGCCTTTCTTCACCTCATTTGTCACCTCTGCAATTCGGCTGGAATTGACATAGATGGAGACATCCTCATTGATGAGGACAAGCCCATCACTAAGAAAAGGATGGAGCAAACAAGAGATCATGGACCTCAACATGAGCATGAGGAAATTCCTCACCATGAAATCCTTGAGATGCCTCAAGGGATGCACTTCCCTCCACAAAACTATTGGGAGCAAATCAACACTTCCCTAGGAGAATTAAGTTCCAACATGGGACAACTAAGGATGGAACACCAAGAGCACTCCATCATTCTCCATGAGATTAGAGAAGATCAAAGAGCCATGATGGAGGAGCAACAAAGACAAGGAAGAGACATAGAGGAGCTCAAGAGCACCATTGGTTCTTCAAGAATAGGAAGACGCCACCCTCACTAAGGTGGACTCGCTCCTTAATCTCCTTGTTTTTATTTTCCTGTTTTTCGGTTTTTGAGCCTTATGTTTTATTTATGTTTGTGTCTTTACTATATGATCATTAGTGTTTAAGTGTCTATGTCTTAAAGCTATGAATGTCCTATGAATCCATCACCTCTCTTAAATGAAAAATGCTTTTAATTACAAAAGAACAAGAAGTACATGAATTTCGAATACATCCTTGAAATTAGTTTAATTATCTTGATGTGGTGACAATACTTTTTGTTTTCTGAATGAATGCTTGAACAGTGCATTTGTCTTTTGATATTGTTGTTTATGAATGTTAAATATATTGGCTCTTGAAAGAATGATGAAAAGGAGAAATGTTATTGATAGTCTGAAAAATCATAAATTTGATTCTTGAAGCAAGAAAAAGCAGTGAATACAAAAGCTTGTGGAAAAAAAAAAAAAGAAAAATGGCAAAAAAAAGAGAAAGAAAAAGAAAAAAAAAAGAAAAAAAAAAGCCAATAGCCTTTAAAACCAAAAAGGCAAGGGTAAAAAGGATCTAAGGCTTTGAGCATTAATGGATAGGAGGGCCTAAAAGAATAAAATCCTGGCCTAAGCGGCTAAACCAAGCTGTCCCTAACCATATGCTTGTGGCGTGAAGGTGTCAAGTGAAAACTTGAGACTGAGTGGTTAAAGTCGAGGTCCAAAGCCAAAAGAAGAGTGTGCTTAAGAACCCTGGACACCTCTAATTGGGGGGACTCTAGCAAAGCTGAGTCACAATCTGAAAAGGTTCACCCAATTATGTGTCTGTGGCATTTATGTATCCAGTGGTAATACTGGAAAACAGAGTGCTTAGGGCCACGGCCAAGACTCATAAAGCAGCTGTGTTCAAGAATCAACATACTGAACTAGGAGAATCAATAACACTATCTGAATTCTGTGTTCCTATAGATGCCAATCATTCTGAACTTCAAGGGATAAAGTGAGATGCTAAAACTGTTCAGAGGCAAAAAACTACTAGTCCCGCTCATCTGATTGGAGCTAAGTTTCATTGATATTTTGGAATTTATAGTATATTCTCTTCTTTTTATCCTATTTGATTTTCAGTTGCTTGGGGACAAGCAACAATTTAAGTTTGGTGTTGTGATGAGCGGATAATTTATACGCTTTTTGGCATTATTTTTACATAGTTTTTAGTATGATTTAGTTAGTTTTTAATATATTTTTTATTAGTTTTTAAATAAAAATCACATTTTTGGACTTTACTATGAGTTTGTGTGTTTTTTTGTGATTTCAGGTAATTTTTGGCTGAAATTGAGGGACTTGAGCAAAAATCAGATTCAGAGGCTGAAGAAGGACTGCAGATGCTGTTGGATTCTGACCTCCTTGCACTCAAAGTGAATTTTCTGGAGCTACAGAAGTTTAAATGGCGCGCTCTCAATTGCGTTGGAAAGTAGACATCCAGGACTTTCCAGCAATATATAATAGTCCATACTTTGCCCAAGTTTAGATGACGCAAACTGGCGTTCAACACCAGTTTTCTGTCCTATTCTGGCGTTAAACGCCAGAAACAAGTTACAAACTGGCGTTCAACTCCAAGGAAGACCTCTACAGGTGAAAGCTTCAATGCTCAGCCCAAGTACACACCAAGTGGGCCCAGAAGTGGATTTCTGCATCACTTACTCATTTCTGTAAACCCTAGTTACTAGTTTAGTATAAAAACTACTTTTAGTGATTTATTTCACATCTCTGGAACACATTATGTATCTTTTACGTTCTGAGACCCCCATGGGAGGCTGGCCACTCGGCCATGTCTACCCTATTTTCACTTATGTATTTTCAACGATAGAGTTTCTACACACCATAGATTAAGGTGTGGAGCTCTGCTGTTCCTCATGAATTAATGCAAAGTACTATTGTTTTTCTATTCAATTCAGGCCTATTTCTTCTCTAAGATATTCATTCGCACACAAGAACATGATAAATGTGATGATTATGTGATGCTCATCATCATTCTCACTTATGAATGTGTGCCTGACAAACACTTCCGTTCTACATGCAAACAAGCTTGAATGCATATCTCTTAGCCTCCTGCTCTATGATCAGAGTCTTCGTGGTATAGGCTAGAATTATTGGCGGTCATTCTTGAGATCCGGAAAGTCTAAACCTTGTCTGTGGTATTCTGAGTAGGATTTGGGAAGGGATGGCTGTGACGAGCTTCAAACTCGCGAGTGCTGGGCGTAGTGACAGACGCAAAAGGATTACTGAATCCTATTCTAGTATGATCAAGAACCGACAGATGATTAGCCGTGCGATGACAGCGCATTTGGACCATTTTCACTGAGAGGACGGGATGTAGCCGTTGACAACGGTGATGCCCAACATACAGCTTGCCATGGAAAGGAGTATGAATATGGGTGGCAACGGAGCGGGTAGGGCGGGTTTTTGCTCTACCCGACCCCGCCCCGCCTGACAAAAAACCCGCATAAAACCCGCTCCGCCCTACCCGCGGATAGTAAAATGTTAAACCCTAACCCGCGGTTCGGGTAGTGTTGCCACCCCTAAGTATGAAGGATTGGATGAAAGCAGTAGGAAAGCGGAGATTCAGAAGGAGCTAAGCATCTCTATACGCTTATCTGAAATTCTCACCAATGAATTACATAAGCATCTCTATCTTTATTTTACATTTTATTTATCTTTTAATTATTAAAACTCTATAACCATTTGAATCCGCTTGACTGAGATTTACAAGGTGACCATAGCTTGCTTCAAGTCGACAATCTCCGTGGGATCGACCCTTACTCACGTAAGGTTTATTACTTGGACGACCCAGTGCACTTGCTGGTTAGTTGTGGGAAGTTGTGACAAAGAATTAAAATTAAGAACGTGCGTACTATGTTTTTGGCGTCGTTACCAAGGAATGAACGATCACGATTTCGTGCACCATCGAGCTTATCCATAGTTAACCGTAGTTAGTTACTCGAGGTTAAAAGACACAGTAGAGAGGGATGAAAGGCTGAGATAGTCTCAGTCCAGAGGCTGAGAAGGAGATACAAGTTACTTGGATGCCAAGTAAGAAGATTTGGGGTCTCTAGGAGTCGTTTACGGAATACTAGTCAGAAATTCGGTTCAGGTAACTTTTACCGTGCGGTAAAATAATTAATGACTAATATAAATCTTGAGGCACATTTAGTTACGTAGAAATTATTTTGACCACTAATTCCGAGATTTTCGGTTATTGGAGTTTTTCTCGACGCACCCAAAACCGTCACTAAAAGTGAATTCTGGTTCAAAAAGTCTCTAGTGAGGAAAATAAATCAACGGTATGCTAATAATAATTATTTACTAGTCAAACTTGAATTAGGGGGATTAATTACCCTAATAAAGTCAATTTTGACCTTATTAATGGTCTTTTTCTATTTAATTTTACATTTTTTTCTTTAATTTTTTTTTCATTTTTTTGTTTTATTTTTTTTATTTTTTTACCATTGGGCCAGCCTTACTATTTCTTATTGGGCCATGATTTGGGATTTCGCAAAATAAATTTTAAAATAGTCAGAAAAGTCTGTTTACCGAAAATCGAGTTCTTACAACCTACCAAGCCAAAGATCCCAACAAGAAGAAGTACCTAGAAGAAACACTAAAACCGTTAGCTGAATTCCAGGAAGCAGAAGTCTGGCACATAACTTGGGAGCTAAATAGTCGAGCTGATGCCCTATCCAAATTGGCTAGCACCAAGGCAGAGGCAACAATAAAGTTCTAATCTAGAAACTCTCTCCACCTCATCAGTGATCAAAGAAGTCGACAAGTCGGACACACTAACAATCACAAACCTAAATTTGGGTTGGATGTCTCCGATCATCGAATACCTCAAATTTGATGTCCTCCCAGAAAAAGAAAAATAGGCGAGGAGATTCATAAGGGATGCACAGAACTATACTTTAGTTCTCAATGTACTTTATAGAAGTGGAATCTGCACACCCTTACTAAAGTGTGTTCCGACTACATCGACAGAAGAAGTCTTAGAAGAAGTTCATAGTGGCATTTGTGAAAGTCACTTGGGGGCTAGATCATTAGCTAAGAAAGTCTTACGAGTAGGCTTCTACTGGCTGACCTTACAAAAGGAGGCAGCGGACTTTGTTAAAAGATGCCAGTCCTGCCGAAAACATGCTAATTTCTATGTGGCACCACCAGAAGAGCTTATCAGCATCACCTGACCTTGGCCATTCGCAAAATGGGGTATGGATCTACTGAGACCATTTCTTCAAGCATCCAGACAAGTAAAATACCTCATAGTCAGAATTGATTATTTTACTAAATGGATTGAGGCAGAACCTCTGGCGACTATTACGGCCCAAAAATGTCATAAATTCATCTACAAGAACATTGCTACCCAGTTTGGAGTCTCATATTCCATTACCCGGACAATGGTACCCAGTTTACCGACTCAACATTCAAAAGTTTGGTAGAAAGCCTCAAGATTAAACACTAATTCATGTCGGTAGAGCACCCTCATGCCGATGGACATGCAGAAGCAACAAATAAAGTCATATTGACTAGGCTCAAATGAAGACTACAAGATGCAAATGGTGCATGGGACGAAGAGCTTCCCCAAATCTTGTGGGCATATCGAACAACTCTCCATCCAACAACTGGAAAATCCCCATTCTGACTTGCTTATGGCATAGAAGCCATGATTCCCATAGAAATTAATGAGAAAATTCCAAGGGTTTGATTCTACAATAAAGTTGGAAATGTCAGAGCTCAAATGGAAGAACTGGATCTCCTTCCAGAAATCCGAGATCAAGCTCGGATAAGGGAGGAAGCATTGAAACAAAGAATGACCATAATGTACAACAAGAAATTCATCAGAAGAAACTTCACCATGAACAACCTCATATTGATCCGAAACGACATCGGCATATAGAAGTCGGGTGAAGAAAAATTAGCTGCAAACTAGAAAGGACCTTACAACAAAGTGTTCGACCTACAAGGGAATGAACTCCCAAGGTCGTGGCATGCATGTAACCTGAAAAGGTACTACGGTTAAAAAGGGAACGTTGTTTCCTAATGTACTCTTTTTTCTGACTTCATGGTTTTTTCCCGAAAAGGGTTTTTCTGAAGGGGGTTTTAACGAGGCATCATAACAAAAGCTAGAAATTAAATATAAAGAAAACTCTTAGTAGCGTAAAACATTTGTAAATTATTTTCATTAATGATAATTAATCCTTCATTCCATTGTTTATTCTACCACGCACTGATTTAAGCTTGAGAAAGCACAAAAATCATGCCCGGCCTAGATAGTCAGCAAGATGAAGCGACAAGCTCCAAATTAGTGTACGAAGTTATATAAGAAGATTGTGGCCTATCCTCATTAAGCTACTCAAAAGAAAGTTAGTAAAAGAGATAAGCCTAAAACTAATCGCAGATATAACTTGATAAAATCGACTACCAAAAGTCGGTACTTAACTAATAGAATTTCCTGACTAGGGAAACACATAGTCTCAACCCCGTAAAAGAATGATCCAACAAAGTCTCTGACCTCCACCAACTGACACCTCCAAAACAAGTTATTCGACCTCATAAAACAACTTGACCAAATCGGATTCAAAAGAGAGTCACCAGTAACTTGTCAAAATTTTCACTAAGTTACAAAGCTACGAAAACTCAAAAGTAGCTGCAATAAACAAATTCAAAGAAAAATATTGAGAAGATATTTGTCAATTCGCATAAAAGCTGCCACAAATTAAATGGTGGAAAAAGGTTTTAAAAAGCCCAAGTCATAAAGCAAAATATTCAACTACAGCTATTACAAAATAAATTGTTTAAAGACCCACAAATTGGGCCAGAAAACACCAAATAGTTCATAAAAATAAACAAAAAAATCATTAATCACCAGTGATCAGGTCGGCAACACCTTCATCTTGAGTCACGGGGAGTGTCTCGGCAGGAAATGTCTCGACAGGAGGATTTTTAGAAGAGGGAAGATCTCCATCCATTCGAGTCAGGAAGCTTTGAAAGGTTTCTTCAGTTCGGACACCCGATGTCCTTGGATTTCCAGAAGGGTTGTCATCATCCATGGGGGATAGACAATCTTCCCATCTACCACAACCTTATCAAGGTCGATAGGAGAGAAATTCACTTCGGGAGCCAGAACCAAGAACTGAGTCTTTAGGTTGTCGGTAATCTCATCCATACCTCGGGCAACCAACTCTTCTATATTTTCATACTCCTCCTTCAATCTGGCGACCTCATCCTTCAAATCTAGCTTCTCCCTGAAGACTCGAGTATAACTTTCCATAGCCTTCTTCTTCTTCAGACACTCTGCCATGACACATGCGGCTTTAGCTTGCTTTGCCCTTTCCCAAAACTTTAAAGCATAACAAACCCCAGCTGTCATAATCCCACCTCGGGACAACACTTGGAGATAATTTTTTTATGAAAACATTATCCATACTTATAAAGCTGTGGGAGAGGATGTGTTTTTCACAAAAGGCCACAACATCAAAATCTTGGTCATATATACTGCCAGAATCAGAAGTCTTACACTTTTTTTTAACTCGGCTAGGGAAAAGGGGGCATGGGAAAAATAGTTTGAATTTTGGATCCAACAGGGGGAGTAAAAGGAGGAGGTGAAGGATCAGAAAGAACCCTAGCTGAAGGACTCGAGTCCGACTTAGAGGAAGAGGAGAGATCACCCGACTTACTGGCCTCTTTTAATTAGATAGCTCGGGCGGCAGCATTTTTCTTGGCTTGACGTAAACCCTTCAAAGCGTCCGAACCACTATTCATCCTTGCCACAAGACCAAACATAACATCTAGGTTATACAAGCATAATAAATACCAATAAGATGATATCTACAAACTACAAAGAAGTACTACCAAGCTCGGTACGGATATAGCTCGGCTTTCCTAGTACAAATTTCTTGGTGTCAAGGTTAGGAGCTCAACCCCAACACTCTTGGAATAGGACTACTATGTAACGACCCAATTTCTGGTACGTCATGATCATACTAGAAACGGAGCACTACCAACTTGTCTTCCTAATTATTATCTATTATTTATTATATGATCCTGATTCGTTGTTAAAAGCGTAGTTATTTTGCGAGGTACTTTTTTTTGAAAACGTTTGGATTAATAAACAGAATTATTCATAATTAATTCACAAATAATAACAGATAAAACAGTTATAAACAACCACACTTAAATACATTTTCAAGCAGTTATCAACATTCAGTTGTCAAACCTTTATCAGAGTATAGACTTTTAGTTAAAACACCCCTGGATATAGCTAGATAATAACTATATACATATATATACATACAACATCCTGGGCCCTGACCTGTTCAAGAAGTCCCTAAGCTGGCGCCCAGGCTAGCCTAAACTCTATACTCACCTAGTCCTTCTAAACTATTAAAAAGAGGAAAGGTACGTTCTAGGTCTTCAAAACTCGAGTCGGATGAAACATCATCAAAAGGTGGAACATCATCTACTACTCCTTTGCACGATCAGACATTGCCATATAACATCTCTCTGGTACCTCATCAAGTAGCCACATAACAAGAGTCTCGTACACAGGATTTAAATTAAAGTTCACGTACAAACGGGGTGCAGACGTTGGCTGGTCTCACAGTATATACATATAAATAGAAAACGAGATTCACCTTAGACTCAGAAGACTACCTAGAGTGGAATCCTTTTTGTGAATGTTCGTCAGCAAACTATGGAAGGGTACTCGTGCTTCCATCTGAAGGGGGAAGGGAGAAAGAAGAGGTAAGAACTGGGGAGTTCTTAGTAGGGCCGGGGTTATTAGTTACGTTCATTAATTCTGTGTTGTTTAGCAAACAAATAGAAGAATACAGAAAGCAGTAAATAGAAGATACAGATAAATAGAGAAGATAGAGAAAACAGATAGCAGAACACAAATAGAAGAATACAAGAAATAACACAAACACAGAGAATAGAATACAAACAAGGAAAGCATACATTCATACAACAATCATAACAGAGGAAATGAACAACCAAGTATGATGCATGTCTCGGCCTAGTGCAGGTAATGAGCTCATTTGTTAGTTACATGCTGGCTCCCGACGTTACCGGGAGTCCTTTGACCAGGTAAGGCTTCCCTGTTGGCAATGCCCCTCGCAAGTGTCCTTTGACTTGTGAGACAAACCACTGCAAGAGTCCTTCGACTTGCATGGTGGAGCTAGTTAACTTATATCTGCCCAACACACTCGCTGAAAGATTCCTTTGACTTACAGGAGCACACACACACACACTCACTGTAAGAGTCCTTTGACTTACAGGAGTATATGCTAGTTGTGTTTTCTCGATACTTCTGTAAGAGTCCTCTGACTTACAGAATACCATTATAGCTAAGTATCTCAGGGAAGCGCTCTCAGTAGTCGTACCACCATCTATCTGACTGCCTCTCTGCAGCAGATTCTTACATAATCATTCTCATTATCATCATTCATTATCATTCTCATTATTCATCATCACTTTCACATTCTTATGCAGTACCTCTTTCTTTCTCTGTTCAATCATACTATATAAACTTTACTGCTTTTAATTTTACAACATCTTAACTCAAACCATTTCTCTTTATTAGATTACTCTTTTCTCTTTATCTTTTTACTCTGATCTGATTGCTCTTTTCTCTTGATCTCTTTACTCTACTCTGGTTACTCTGTTCTCTGTATCTCTTTATTCTACTCTGATTACTCTTTTCTCTGTATATCTTTACTCTGCTCTGGTTACTCTTTTCTCTGCTTAACGTATGTATTGAAAGCTTATGTAAATTTTGGTATGAATAGTTAGCCTGTCCCAAGTATAGGTTCATTAAGTCTATATTGAAACAGTTTAACTTTTCATATTATACCTAACCCTAGGCGCAACTCAAGAACTAACTATGTTGCTCCTAGTTCGTTCATTAATCTCTATCTGTTTTCTGTCATTAAAACTTTACAGACCATTTCTTCAATTTTTATCTCTTCTTTAACTTTTTATCTTTACTTTGTCTTTGCCTCACTAATATGTTGTTACCACTCGCTAAGTGTTTTATGAAGGTAATTATAAAATTCTGCGCTTAAAGTTGTCTTTCTAAAACTTTTACGAAAAACTGTCTTTTCTGTATTATTTTATTATTTTTATTAAAATATTATTATTTAATATTTTATTATTATTTCTTCATGTTCTTCATTGTTCTTCACCACACTCAAAGTGTTCTTCGTGTTCTTCATAAATTCTTCAGATTCTTTCTTTGTTTTCACCCGTTTTTCAATCTTTTCAGTAACCGATTTTTACCAAAATTCATAATAAATTAGCAGCCACTAAAACCCCATCTTTTCCACTTGATTTCAAAACTAAATCAACCCCAATTTAAGTCCTAGGGTTCGTTTTTCCAGCTGCACTCAAGAACATGTTTCATAGCTTGAATATCATCAAATTTCATCAAAATTTTAACAAAATTTCAACAAGAATAACTCATATAAATAATCAATTTCAAGCATAACCAAATAATATCATAATCACACATATCAAACACAATTAATCAAGATTAATTTTACCAAATCCTACCTTGATTTGCTGCTCCAAATCTGGTCACTCTTTGAAGTGTTCTTAAAGCACTTTTTCCTCCTAAAACACATCGAGAACAACTTTAAATCCATAAAACCTCAACTAACCAAACCTTAATCAACATGTTAGGAAGGGATTCCTCACCTTATACGTGCTGGGAATTGAAGATCTTTGCCCCACAAGTCAAGCTAAGCAAGAACATCAAGAAAATACATGTTCATGCATGTTTCCTTGAAAACCAAATTCAAAGGGGAAAAGAACAGTCATCTCACCTTATTTCCATCCTTGATAAGTTACATGGTTATGTAGAGGAAGAAGAGAGGATCATTTTGGTGAAATCAGAGTTTTGATTTGAGTTTTAGTTTAGAAGAAAACAAGCTTTGAAGATTTATGAACCAAGAACTTTCTCTCCTTTTTCTCTTTATAATTTTCGTCCACAATGAGAAAATGAGGCAGCCTTGGAGGTCTTGAGGGTGAGGGGAGAGCTGTGATTGGTTGGCTTGGGAGGTGGTTAAAATAATACTAAAATATCTCAGGTGTATAACTACTAAAACTAGATGTATTAGAACATACACTTAACAACACTTCTAGAGATTAATATCTCAGCTACTAGTATAAATGATACTAGTAACATGATTAAAATAAGAATAAAAGATATATGATGAGGTATTAGCTTTGCTAAAGTCATCAGAAAGTGTTGGTGTTAAGCTGCACCAGTAAACTGTGAACCCGGTTAAACCGATCTCCTATTTTTAACTAAAACAAATCAAGTAATATTATAATATTATTCAAGCATCTCTAATATTAATATAATAATAATAATAATATCATATTACTATTCTCTTCTCTCATGAATCTAGTCCGGTTCGTCAAACAGAGACTATTTACGAAAACTAGAATTAAAACTCCTAACCGATACGGTTCAAAAATTAGGTTCTTCGTGATTGCATTATCGAGCTTGCCTTAGAAGAGGTTCTAGCTTAAGGATGATATAATGACAATAAGGATTGAGATGATTGATGATACAGTAGAGCTGTTCCCTTCACTAATCTTCTGGAGAAATCCGTGCCTTCAGAAAAGATCTCGCGTACTCGAAAAACGGGGTTGTGACATACTACATACCCCTCTACCTTGTCTAAATCTTCAAGATTATATTTAATAATAGTGGGAAACTCCTCCCAGTACAGACTAAAAATAGAATCATCTTTTTCATCAAGAAAGAAAGGTCAGGCATCCTCCACAGATCGGATTTTGAAACAATCATTTTTGAAATCATAGAAAGAATCATCAAAAATGGAGAAAACTTTTCTTCCCTGAACAACTCAAAAAGAAATCTAACCTTGTTTTTTGGAACTAAAAGGCTTGGTAAGTTGGAAAAGATAAAAGAAGACTTTGGAGGATAATAGAAGATCAAGCTCTCGACTTATTAATTGTTAAATTTTCATAAAACCCCAAGAATTGGAGTGGAGTTAGGAAGGCACAACTTTACAGAGACGAAGAATTTCAGATTCAAAATCAGAAAAATGAACACACACTCCCAGCTTAGTAAAAAAGGCACTCATATACATACATGAAATTTTTTACGTATTTGTTATCGATTACAGGGATAGCGGAAAGAACAGTAACATCTACTCAGTCTAAGTCGGATGAAACCTTAGAAGACATGTTGAGTATTACTGAGCGAGACATAGAAAGCTATACCTACAAAATAGGAAAAGAAAAATTATCACTACAAGTCAGACTAGGCAATACATACATTCAACCAAGTCCGCAAGAGGTCGGGTCATCTTCAACAAAAGAACTTCATAGTTCCAAAACCCTCTTGCGAATACAGCAATCAAACTACATTACTAGAGCTTGAAATGTCACTGTTTTCAGAAGCAAAAATGGCACCATTTGGAGGCACAAAGCAAAACCCTGCATTTAATACATAAATTCATAGCAGAGGAATAAATGTCAAAGAAAGAAAAGAATGCAGAAGATACATTTTCAAAGGAACATTGATAACTACCACTAAGAAACTATTTTTTCACACAAACATCAATAACAACAACATCAGAAGCACATTATCCAGCAAGAAATATGGGTACAGAAACAAAATAAGAAAGGCGAGACCAACCTTGATGGAGAAACAAATGAAGGAATGCACATGATAGCACAACACGAACATTTCGGAAGCCTTCGAAGCAAACACGAGTGAAAATTCGAAGTAGAAATCCAAGATAGAGAAAAACTTGAAAAGAAAATGGGAATGGGGTTACGGTGAAATCAAAGCCTTGAGAAAGAATAAAGAAAGAAGTTTCAGAAGGAGAAGTAAAAAGAAGAAAGAAAAAAGGGGTTGAGTATTTATAAGACACTAAAGGCAGAATAGTAAATTTGTCTACCCCCATTTATGACGTGCATGGTTACCAAAGTAACCATAAGACACGTGTGGAGGATTATGAAAAGATACAATGTTTCAAATTTGCGAACACGTTAAGTACCTGACCTAACCCCTCGAAAGGCGATTTTCATACGTGATAACTGACACCGCAATAAGATAGCCTGACTTTGTAATGCTTGAGTCCGATCTAATGGAGTTCGGTCTCAAGCAGGGCACTGTTCATACCCGGGCCCACTACTTAGCTAGGCCCAAAATAAGAAAAGTCCAACCAACAGACATTAGCTGGATCGATACCTTCCCGACCTCATAGAGGTCGGGCGCGACAATTTTATACAATCCCTACTTGCTCGAATTAGTAATTAAGTCCAACTATCTCTCTTACTCATCTAGAAAGGAGACCTCAACAACTTCCCTAACAAAAGGGAGCGGTTATCTACCATCAAAAGTGGAACTACTTTAAAAGGAGATTATCGACTCTACATCTACAATTATAACTACCTTGACACCCTCAGGTATACTGCGAACCCAATCTACTAAAAACCTACTTAAACCCTTGCTAACTTAAGTATCGGAGTTCCTTGTAGGTACCACTCCTACCTCCTCACGAGTAATTCAGACAGCGGCACCTCAATGCCAATGGATGTCAGACACTGCCCCAAAAGGAGTCTGGACCTTGTGGTCAGACCAAAAGCAACCCTGTTTTAGGTAATCTCCGCAACAAGTATTACTGATTATTAGTTAAAATATCTCAATTATTTTAATGCTAATGAATGAATCAAATAAATTAGTTGATATAAATAATTAGTACATTTGATTTGGTTTAATGAATAAACAAAAATAAATTAAGAAATACCTTCTTCTTATAAATTAATCAAATCAATTAACAGATATAATTAATTATGATTGATATAATATATTATAGTTAATTAATTGG
>NC_029791.2:107404308-107434170 GCF_000816755.2 Arachis ipaensis
GATATTTAGATATCTCTACAAATTAATTAATTAATATTATTAATTAGCTATTATTAATTTGATTAAATGAATTAGAAGAAATAAATCGAAAAACACTCTTAGAAGTATTACGTCAATTCTATTATTAAGTACATGATGCCAAGGAATCTTAGGCTAGTTTCACAAGCCTTTTTCATCTGTTTTCATTAGGTTTCATTCACTTTCTTGAGCAATAAGTAAGTAATTGGATGAGAATTTCATGCATGTCTTGATTCAATCAAACATGGTTAAATTGATGCATTTTCATGAGATTTATGCTAGATTTGCTTGATGAAATGAATGATGCAAAAATCTTGTGATTATAGCAAGACTTTGATGCACTTGTTTGGTTGATGATAGGTGGAAAGTGGCAGAGGAATGGCAAGGAAGAGGCAAGGAAAGAAACGTTGGTGGCCAAAGTTGGCTCACCAATTTTGCTAGGCAACGTTCTAAACGCTGGTAGACAAAGTTGGCTTACCAACGTTGCTGGCAATGTTCTTACAAAAAGGGGTGCAACGTTGGAGGGAACGTTGGCTCACCAACGTTACCTCCAACGTCTTCGATGAGACTCAAAGTTGGAGCTGAGAAAATTGCCTTGTGTGCGTACGCACGGCATTGTGTGCGTACTCACAAGAAGAAAAAGTTCAAGTGTGCGCACGCACAAGGCAGTGTGCGTACGCATAAGTGTGTAACGTTGGAGGTAACGTTGGTGAACCAACGTTGGGTCCAACGCTTGCGATAAAATTTCAAATCGGGAGTTGAAAAATTTGCTGTGACGCGTACGCATCGATGACGTGTACACGTGAATGTGAATTTTAACCAATCTCGAGAACGCGTGGATGAACGAACGTTGGTGCACCAACGTTAAGTCAAACGTTAGTGGCAACGCTCAATCCTTTTTCAAAAGAACGTTTGACTCAACGTTTTCCTGTAAACATTGATCACCAACGTTGATGCCAGCTTTATTACAATTGGGCACCTATGCAGAGTATGAACGTTAGTTTGCCAACGTCCCTTCTCAACATCATTAAGAGCCACTTTAATTGCTTCAACAAAGGCTAAATCCCAGTCCAAAGACTTGAAGACTGAAGGAAAAAAGTGTATAAATAGCAGAGAGTTTAAGTTAGAAAGGAGATTGGGAACCTGGGGATCCAGGATTGTAAACACTCTCTGTAAATTCAGTTTACTTTTGCAATGCACTTTTTAATTTCAATTTCCATTCCTAGAACTATGAACAACTAAACCCATCTTCATTGGGTTAGGGAGCTCTGTTGTAATTCAATGGATCAATAATAGATTTTATTTTTCTTCCTCTTTCTTCTCTCTTGATTTTGCTTGAAAGCTTTCGATCTCCATCCAATTGAACAATTGTCTCGAAAGAGAAATTGTTCATACTTGGATTTTCTCGGAACCTTGAAAGAGGAATGAGGAAATCATGCTAGAAATGCTTTTTCATGTTGGATTGGGTTGGGGGTTGGATGGATCTAGTGACATGTAATCCTACTAATACTTTGATCTAGAAAAACATGTGGTATAATCAGTGATCGTACTCCATCTCTTCCCATGAGCAATTAGATCAAGACATTAGGCAATTGTTCAAGCTTAGAGAGATTGGATTGCCAAGACATTGGGATCCAATCACCTAAGATTGCCAAGAAGATTAATGAATGCATTGATTGAGGAAGAGTTGAGAATGAACTTGATCCGGAGAATACAACATCTCCTAAGCCCAATGAACCTCCCCATTATGATCTCTCACATTCTTTAATTTCTGCTGTTTACATATATGCTCAACCATCCCCATTCCTATTTAAGTTTCTGCAATTTTTTCTCCTTACATTCTGTAATTTATTTTCAGTTATTTACATTTCTTGCTATTTACGTTTTCCTCCGTTTAAATTTTCTGCAATTCTCAATTCAATTTTACTTAGTTCAACAAGAACACTCCTTTAATTAAAGTTGCTCAACCAATCAATCCCTGTGGGATTCGACCTCACTCTATTGTAAGTTTTTACTTGATGACAATTCGGTATACTTGCCGAGGGAAATTTGTAGCGATACAGATTTTTGTGCATCAAGTTTATGGCGTCGTTGCCGGAGATTGATTTTGCATTGACAATGATTAAATTAGAGGATAACTAGATTGAACACTTTTCTTTTCTTTTGATCAGTTTTAATTTCAGTTGTTTACTGCCATTCTCTGCAATTTAAGTTGTTTTTCTTTGTTCATTTACTTTCTAGCACACTAATCCAATAACTGTTTGATCAGTTGCACTAACCACTCTAACCATAACTCTCAACAAAAGTTACTTCTCCACTTGCTGTTTGCTTTTTTTTTTGCTGAGTGTATGACAGGTAGAAGAGGAGGAACCTCAATTTCTTTTGATAGTGAACCTGAGAGGATCTTCTTTAGACTAAAGAGGGAAGCAAGAGGTAAAGGCATCATTAGTGAAGAAGAGTTGGAAGAAGATCTAGATGTTACTATGGAGGAAGAAGTTCATAATCATGCTAGAGAAGGTGCTGGTAACCATGTTGGGCAGGAGAGAAGAGTTCTAGGCTCTTACATCAACCCAAATCCTGGGAATTATGGGAGTAGCATTCTAAAACAAACCATTCATGCTAATAACTTTGAGTTAAAGCTACAGCTCATCACCCTTGTTCAAAATAATTTCTCATTTGGAGGAAGTGCCCAAGAAGACTGATAAACCCCATTTTTAGGGTTTATCTTGTGTTGAATTTAGAGGGTTTTGTCAATTTTTCTCCCATTTATTCACTAAAATAGCATGGTTTTGTAAATTCTCCTTTAATTGTGCTTAAGAGTGAAAACATACTTTTTAGGTCTTAAAATAGATAGATTTAATTCACCTTGATTCCATTAGATGCCTTGATATGTTTGTTAAGTGATTTCAGGTTTAGGAGGCAAAGATTGGATTGAGAGAATGAAGAAAAAGCATGTAGAAATGGAGAACTCATTAAGAAATGAAGGAATCGCAAAGCTGTCAATCCTGACCTCTTTACACTTAATCGATCATAACTTGACCTACAGAGGTCCAACTGAGGCGGTTCAAGTTGCGTTAGAAAGCTAACATCTGGAGCTTCAAAATGATATAAAATTTGCCATAGTTTCCTGGCGTTTAGAGATGCATACGTGTGATGTATGCATACGCGTGGGAAGCTACACGTGACTCATCACTAAAGGCAACTCATGGCCAGCGATTTCTGAAGCTATTTGGGCCCAATCAAACTTATTTCTGATGCTATTTAACTCAAGGATTAAAGAGGGATGAACCAATTAGTGAGTTAGTTAGTTTTAGTTTAGTTTTCAAGAGGCTTTAGTTAGTTTCTAGAGAGAGAAGCTCTCTCTTCTCTCTAGAATTAGGATTAGGTTTAGATCTAGATCTACTTCCTCTTCTCTTGCTTAATTTCCTTTTTCATCTTTAATTGTTCCCTTGTAGTTGTAGCATTCTACTTCTCTTCTAGTTTCTTTGTATTGTTAGTTGTAGTTTATATATTCTTTTGTAGATCTACATTTCTTCTTCAATGCAATTGGTAAGTTCTTTGTTGTTTCATAATTGTTTTGCCTCTCTATTGTTAATCTCTTGCTTTTGTAGTTGTAGATTCCTTTAATTCTTACAATTAATAATGTTTGCCTTTATTGCCTTCTATGTGTTTGTTAAAATGTTTCTTCTAGTTATGAGGTAGATTTTGTTCCTCTTGGCTTTGGTTGAGTAATTGGTGACTCTTGAGTTATCTAATTTCTTTGTTGATTGATAATTGGAAGTTGCTAATTGACTTGAATGTCACTAAAATTAGTCTTTCATCTAGATTTGGCTAGGACTTATGATATCAAGTTAATTCCTCCACTTGACTTTCCTTCATAGTTAGAGGTTAACTAAGTGGGAGCAATACACAATTCTCATCTCAATTGATGATGATAACTAGGATAGGACTTCTAGTTCTCATACTTTGCCAAGAGCTTTCTTAGTTGTTAGTTTATTTCCTTTGCAATTTATATTTCTTGTTCATTATCTCAAAAACCCCAAACATACTTCATAACCAATAACAAGAATACTTTATTACAATTCCTAGGGAGAACGACTTGAGGTTTGAATACTTCGGTTATTTTATAGGGGTTTGTGACTTGTGACAACCAAATTTTTGTATGAAAGGATTATTGTTGGTTTAGAAACTATACTTGCAACGAGATTTCATTTGATAAATTCTACACCGGCATAAAATCGCTCATCAAAATGGCACCATTACCGAGAAATTGTAATTGTGTGCCTTGTTATTGGTTATTGTATATATGTGAATATTGTGATTATGTTTGTCTTTTGCCCGGTTGTTAGTTCTGATTAGCTTTAGGACTTAGTTAGTTTTATTTTTACTTCCACTATGAATTCTCACCCTTTTTGGCTATGAGTTTTGTTCTCATTGTGTTGTAGGAAATGTGAACTTCAATGACCACATGTATCAAGGATGGAACCAACAAAGATGGGAGAAGCCTCAAGGAATTGATCACTCCTATTGGCAACAACCTCCGGATACTTATAGGTATAATCACCATCCTAATGCATGTCAATTTAATGGCTATGGTGAATCTTTTTGTGCCAATCAATTACCACCATCATATGCCTATCAATCATATCCTCAACATGAACCTCAACCATACTCTAAAGCCTCTCTCTACCAAACACCTTCATATGACCCGTATCCATCATATGACCAATCACCCATACCATATCCTTGTGACCATTATGAGCAAGAACCTTTAGAACCGCCACAATCCCATCATGATTACCACTAAGAACCACCTCAATACATACCATCTCCATACCCTCACCAAGAAGAACCACCTTCCTACTATGAACCCTTTCTCCAAAGTGATGAACCCTCTTATCCACCCCAAGCCCCAATAGATGATTCTCTCACTTTGCTACTTTAAGGACAAGTGGAACTGCAAAGGAACACCCTAGAGTTTGTGACTAACTTGACCAAGGTAGTGCATATCTTAGCCTACCAATGCTTGAATACTCAAGAAAATTCCGTAGCTGCATGTGAAGGTTCCAAAGAAGTGCAAAGCATAAAGGAGAGATTGGAAAGTCCGGTGGAGAAGGAGGAGTTGTGTTTTGTATTGGAATAATTAGAGGAACCTACGATTATTGAAGAAAAGGAAGACGTGGTTGAAGATTTCGGAAATGCGGAACCACCATGGGAGTCTCAACAACCTCTGGCACATATCCAAATTGAAGAATATGAAGAGGTTGATCAAGAGATGGATTCAATCATCAATGACTTTTTATCAAAAATTGAATCACCTCCCATTAGACAAGAAATTGAAGTTATTGAAGACAACTCCAAGCCAAGTAATATTGGTGTCCTTGTTGACAACTCTTCCATTGAATGTGAAGCTAATATTAGAGTGGACTTCACACAACCTCCAAAGCTTGATTTGATTGATGATGGGGAGGATTTGGAAGAAGTTGACAAGCAAGAGGAAGTTGAAGGAAGTTGTCAAAAGATGGAAATCATCAAGGAGGAGCCAAAGGAAGTGGAGCCTACAATGTCAAGACCATTGGATATCTTCCTTGCTAAGTCACCATCCGAATTACAAATTGAGTGGGTAATAATTTTATCCTTTAATTTCCTTTGCCCATATCAATATGCATTGTTAGAAACGGATGGTCAACTTAGAACAATTTATGGGTTAGAAAGTAGAAAAGAATTGGATGTTGGTTGGCAACAAGAATCAAGGTACATAGTGGGTAGAAACTCAAACTTTGGGATTCAAAGGTGGAGTGGAACTTAAGTCAATGGAATTAGGATGATGAGTAGGAGTTACAAAGAGAATTCAATAAGTTTATCACCCTATTGGAAGCATGAAGATCAAGAAGAAAGGGGGTTGACAAACAAAGTATGGGACCCCAGAATATACATAGACAATCATCAACTTTGGGGCCTTGTCACTTGCTTACGCTTCCTTGAAGGCCTTCTACGCCTAATTTGGGATCCCGGAGGCTATTGGAAGTGCAAACATTTGTGGGGATTCAAGAAAGAATTCAAGCATAAACCACCATAGCAAGGACCCCATCAATTGTCCAACTTAAGGACAATAAATAAAAGTGCTAGGTTGGAGACACCCCACCATGGTAAACTCTTTCCATTCTCTTGTAGATATAATCAGTGAATGAATTGAGTTGCCATTTTTAGGTAGTTTCATTCTTTTCATACTTTTGCATATCTTGATTTGATTTCTAGGTTGCTTATTAGATTTATGTTTTGATTAGAATGGTTGTTTTTGAATTGCCTTGAGGTGCAAGTTTTGTTTATTTTGTCTTTGAAAATGTTTCAAAAAACTTAAAGATTTTTGTTAAATTTGAATTTTGGTTGCTTTATAATGTTTATAGGTTAGGAGAGTGTTAAATTCTGTTTTTATGCTTCTAAAAAAATTCTTAAAAAAAAATTTCAATCCACGCTTAAGCACGCATGACACTTACGCGTGGATTGCACTTTCGCAACTCCTGGTACAAAAACCTGAGAGTTGTGCGAGATTTATGCTGGAATTGAGCTGGGAGCACAATCTCAATCCACGCATAAGCACGCATGACTCTTACGCGTGGATTGTCCCTGCTGCATCCATGCATAAGCACGCATGACGCTTATGCGTGGATTCGCACCCTGTTTTTCTCCTTTCTCCTTCTTTCTTCTTTTCTTCTTCTTTCTTTCTACCTTTCCTCTTCTTCCTCTCTTGAAAAAAAATTTAAATAAAATAAAAAATAAATAAATAATAATAAATAAATAAAATACTAAAAAAAAAAATTCTTTTCTCCCATTCCCTTTTATTGCATTTGCTTATTTTCATTCATTGCATTTTAATTTTGTTTTTATAACTTGTTCTTATTTTATTTTCTAAGTTTCTCATTTTAATAATGGTGTTGAATTCTCTTACTCAATTGTTTAGAATTTCTTGCATTGTTTTGCTGCTTCGTGTCTTGTCTAGCATTAATGGTCATTTTTGTTCCACACACAAGATTAGTGGTTTAGTCCTTCCTAATTCATTATTCTTTGCTTTTGAACTTTATTATCATTGAGTTAGGATCGGACCAAATACTTTCATGCTTATCACTAATCTTGTTCATGTCAATTCTTGTTTGAACTTGATGCTCAATATGCTCCTCATGCTTTGATTTTACTCTTGCATCAAGTATTAGTTGATATGCTCTTTGCCTATATTACTTTCTCACTTACATGCGTAGCTACCATGTAGATGAGAACCCTAATCTTATTTGGCATTAGCCCCCGCCTATGTTCTATTTGCTTTGATATCTTTGTTATAGGCTTAATTTTCTTTCTTTTTTTTCTCTCCTTTCAGGATGGCCACCAAAAAGGGAGGAAGGAAAAAGGAAAAGTTTCTAAATGGGGCAACAAACAAGTCATTCACACAACCTTTTGAAGAAAGCTCATCAGTTGTTTTAACCCGTCCACCTTGCTCTTCTTTGCATGCACCGAGGACGGTGTAATCTTCAAGTGTGGGGAGGTTCGGTCGATGACCGATCTCCACTGGTAACAATTTCTTTTTTCAACACCAATGTTAGTTAGTGTTTGCATTGCATGATAGGTTGCATGTTAGTTAGAATTTGTACATATTTTTACCACTTCTTTCTTATTAGGACTACATGGTTAGGGTGATGATTTCTTTTCCAAGAAACTGTTTTAGGGCAGCCTACCAATTTGAAAAATTTTTGTGTTAAACTTGCTTGAGGAATGTATTTTGGAACATGGTTTTTGAGCTAAGAACACAAGCTTGTGAGTTTTGAGCCTAATTGTGTGCTTACATTATATAACCACTTATTTTCCTTCATGTGTGCATTATTCTCTTTCTATGAGTGTGATCTTTGATTTGTTTGATTCTTTATGTCTATTATTTTGTGTATTCATGCATTTATATGATTGAGGCCATCATTTCATGTAGCTCACTTACCCAAATAGACTTACCTTTTATCCTCCATTGTTAGCCAACTTTGAGCCTACGATTAACCCATTTGTTCATAATTTTAGCACATTACAAGCCTTAAAGCGAAAAATAATAAATGTCCTTTACTTAGATCTTTGATTAGCTTAGGCTAGTGAGTGTGAGTATCATTCAAGTGTGGAAAAACTTGGGACATTGGTTGGGATAAAAGGGTGTTTTGTATTTCTATCAGGAATTTAGGAAATTGGGTACATGCTCATGTGTTAATTAAATGTAAAACCATATGCATTGATACTTTTGTATATACTTTATTGCAAAAAAGAAAAAAAATGAGAAAATAAAAAGAAAGAAAAAAATATATGTAGATATCAAAAGAAAAAGGAAAAAAATAGAAAAAAAAGAAAAAAAAAAGTAATAAAAAGGGGACAAAATACCCCAAGTGAAGCTCAATAATAATCAATGCATATGTGTTGTGATCAAGGAAAAAAATACATGAGTATGTGAAAAAGTGAAGAACGGGTAGTTAGGTTTGTTTAGAACTGTATAGGTTGCTATATACGTTAGGTGGGAAGTTTAAGGTAATCAAAGATTCAAATTTCAAGTCCACTTGACAAAATATGCATCCTTACCTTGACCCTAGCCCCATTACAACCTATGAAAAGTCCTCATGATAGTTGTATGCATGCATGAAATAAATGTTGATTGTTAGATGAAAAACAAATCTTAGAAAGCATGATTAGGGGAGAATTGAGTGAATTGACCCTACACACCAAGCAATTATAGTGCAAACACTTCCGGTGAGGGTTTGATGCTCAATTCCTTGTTCCCGGCTTTCATGAGCTTTCTTCTTGCAAGTCTACTTGAACTTCATTTTGATATTTGAATTGGTAGGATTCATGAATCGTTATATGATCTTGGCCCTACTTGTGTATGTATGTATTGGAGATTGATTTACTTTTAACTAAGTAGGTAGAATCATTTTGCATTTAGTAACATTCATTTAGATAGGATGCATATAGTTTCTTTGCATTGAATAAATGTTCATACCCCTTTTCTTGTCCTCCTCGGTTCAACATGAGGACATGCTATTGTTTAAGTATGGGGAGGTTGATAAACCCCATTTTTAGAGTTTATCTTGTGTTGAATTTAGAGGGTTTTGTCAACTTTTCTCCTATTTATTCACTAAAATAGCATGGTTTTGTAAATTCTCCTTTAATTGTGCTTAAGAGTGAAAACATGCTTTTTAGGTCTTAAAATAGCTAGATTTAATTCACCTTGATTCCATTAGATGTCTTGATATATTTGTTAAGTGATTTCAGGTTTAGGAGGCAAAGATTGGATTGAGGGAATGAAGAAAAAGCATGTAGAAATGGAGAACTCATGAAGAAATGAATGAATCACAAAGCTGTCAATCCTGACCTCTTTGCACTTAATCGATCATAACATGAGCTATAGAAGTCCAAATGAGGCAGTTTCAGTTGCGTTGGAAAGCTAACATCTGGGGCTTCAAAATAATATTAAATTTGCCATAGTTTCCTAGCGTTTAAGGATGCGTACGTGTGATGTACGCGTACGCGTGGGAAGCTGCACGTGACTCACTAAAGGCAACTCGTGGCCAGCGATTTCTGAAGCATTTTGGGCCCAATCCAACTCATTTCTGATGCTATTTAACTCAAGGATTGAAGAGGGATGAACCAATTAGTGAGTTAGTTAGTTTTAGTTTAGTTTTCAAGAGGCTTTAGTTAGTTTCTAGAGAGAGAAGCTCTCTCTTCTCTCTAGAATTAGGATTAGGTTTAGATCTAGATTTACTTCCTCTTCTCTTGCTTAATTTCCTTTTTCATCTTTAATTGTTCCCTTGAATTTGTAGCATTCTACTTCTCTTGTAGTTTCTTTGTATTTTTATTTGTAGTTTATATATTCTTTTGTAGATCTACATTTCTTCTTCAATGCAATTGGTAAGTTCTTTGTTGTTTCATAATTGTTTTGCCTCTCTATTGTTAATCTCTTACTTTTGTAGTTTTAGATTCCTTTAATTCTTGCAATTAATAATGTTTGCCTTTATTGCCTTCTATGTGTTTGTTAAAATGTTTCTTCTAGTTATGCGGTATATTTTGTTCCTCTTGGCTTTGGTTGAGTAATTGGTAACTCTTGAGTTATCTAATTCCTTTGTTGATTGATAATTTGAAGTTGCTATTTGACTTGAATGTCACTAAAATTAGTCTTTCACCTAGATTTGGCTAGGACTTGTGATATCAAGCTAATTCCTCTACTTGACTTTCCTTCGTAGTTAGAGGTTAACTAAGTGGGAGCAATACACAATTCTCTTCTCAATTGATGATGATAACTAGGATATGACTTCTAGTTCTCATACCTTGCCAAGAGCTTTCTTAGTTGTTAGTTTATTTCCTTTGCAATTTATATTTCTTGTTCATTATCTTAAAAACCCCAAACATACTTCATAACCAATAACAAGAACACTTTAGTGCAATTCCTAGGGAGAACGACCCGAAGTTTGAATACTTCGGTTATTTTATAGGGGTTTGTTACTTTTGACAACCAAATTTTTGTATGAAATGATTATTGTTGGTTTAGAAACTATACTTGCAACGAGATTTCATTTGATAAATTCTACACCGGCATAAAATCACTCATCAAAGACCCCAACCAACATCTAACCACATTCTTGAGAATATGTGATACTGTGAAGTCCAATGGTGTTCATCCTAACACTTATAGATTGCTTTTGTTTCCCTTTTCTCTTAGGGATAAAGCTTCAAAGTGGCTAGAATCCTTTCCAAAGGAGAGTTTGAGAACTTGAGAAGATGTGGTGAAGAAGTTCTTGGCAAGATTTTACCCTCCCCAAAGAGTTAACAGATTGAGGAATGAGGTACAAACATTTAGACAACAAGATCGTGAAACTTTCTATGATGCATGTGAGAGATACAAGGAATTGACAAGAAAGTGCCCTTCAGATATGTTCAATGAATGGGTACAGCTGCACATTTTCTATGAAGGATTGTCACAAGAATCAAAGAAGGCCTTAGATCACTTCAGGAGGATCTCTCAACAAGAAAAAGACAATTAAAGAGGCCATCGATGTCATAGAAACTGTAGCCAATAATGAATACTTCTATGCCTCTTATAGAAGCACCAATAGAGGGGTGATAGATCTGAATCACATGGATGCATTGCTAGCTCAAAATAAGCTAATCACTAAGCAATTGACAGACCTCACCAAGCAGATGGAGAGGAATCAAGTTGCAACAGTCAATACTCAACCACCAGCTCAAGACGAGTTCAATGCAGAGGAAGGAGGTGATTGGGAGCAAGTCAATTATGTTGGAAACTCATCAAGACAAACCTATGATCCACACTCCAAAACCTATAACCCTGGTTGGAAGAACCACCCAAATTTTGGGTGAGAAAACCAGCAAACCCAGAACCAAGATCATAGACCTTACAACTCCACCTACCAATAAACTAACCAAAGACCATACCAAGCCCCACACAACAACTCTTTTCAGCCTCCATATCAAGCCTAAAATAGCCATTCTCAGCCTCCCAATTCCAACATACCACCACCATCTGAGGATAGACTATCCCGGATTGAGGCCATACTTGGAGAACTTTGTAAAGAGTCTAAAGACATGCAAGATTTGAAGGAGGAGGTGAGATCCAATATGCAAAACCAAAATGTTGCCATCAAGAAACTTGAAGTACAGATTGGATACCTGTCCAAGCAAGTCCCTAGCCATAATCCCTGTAGTGCCACAAAGACAAACTCAAGGGAGGAATGCAAGGCTATCACACTCAAGAGTGGAAAGGAACTGAAAGAGACCTCAAAGGAAACCCAAGGGAGGGAAGTAGATGAAAGCCTAAGTGACAAGGAAGAAGCACGAATAGCTGCTTCCAATTTACCAGAAGAAAAAGAAGTCTTGAGGCCATATGTTCCAAAAGCTCCTTACCCTCAGCGATTAAAGAAGAATGAAAAGGACAACCAGTTCTCCAGATTCTTGAAAGTTTTTAAGAGACTCCAAATCAATATCCCTTTTGCTGAATCATTAGAACAAATGCCAATCTATACCAAGTTTTTGAAGGAGTTAATGACCAAGAAGAGGAGCTGGAGAAATGATGAAACTGTGGTGTTAACCGAGGAGTGTAGTGCTATTATTCAACATAAGCTACCCCAAAAACTGAAGGACCCTGGGAGCTTCCAAATCCCATGTATCATAGGAGAAATCACAGTGGAAAAAGCTTTATGTGACTTGGGAGCTAGCATAAATCTGATGTCCTTAGCAATGATGAAGAGAATGAAGATTGAGGAAGCCAAACCAACAAGAATGGCACTTCAATTAGCAGACCGATCATTTAAATTTCCTCATGGAGTAGTGGAAGATTTGCTGGTGAAGGTGGGAGACTTCATCTTCCTAGCAGACTTTGTGGTGTTGGATGTGAAAGAAGAAACAAGGCTTCAATCATTCAGGGAAGACCATTCCTAGCAACAGTTGGAGCTATCATCGATGTCCAAAAAGGAAAACTGGTTCTTAGATTACATGATGAGAAAATGGTATTCAATGTGTTCAAAGCCATGAGTTACCCACAGGAATCACTGGGAGAATGCATGAGGTTGGATGCAGTGGAGGCTTTGGTACAAGAAACTCTTGAAAAAGAAGAACTTGAGGAAGTGCCTGATGAAGAACCTCTATCAACCAATGAAGCTGCATCAATCCAACCAACTGAAGTACCCATTCCAAGCACATCAGAGGAAAAGAGGGAAGGGAATGAAGCCCCAAAACTTGAACTGAAAGCACTTCCCCCCACCCTCAAGTATGCATACATGAAAAGTGATGAAAGTTACCTAGTGATCATTAATTCTGCTCTCAGTCAAGAACAAGAGAAGGAGCTAATCAAGGTGCTGCAAATGCACCAAAATGCCATTGGATGGACCCTTGCTGATTTAAAAGGGATAAGCCCCTCCATGTGTATGCATAAGATTCTGTTGGAAGATGATTCCAAGCCCTCCATTCAACCCCAAAGAAGGTTGAATCTGGTCATGAAAGAAGTGGTACAAAAGGAGGTCATGAAGCTATGGCAGGCAGGGGTAATTTACCCCATTTCAGATAGCCCATGGGTGAACCATGTCCAAGTGGTCCCCAAGAAAGGAGGCATCACTGTGATGCCTAATAAAAGGAATGAATTCATCCCTACAAGAACCGTCACGGGATGAAGAATGTGTATTGATTACAGAAAGCTCAATGAGGCCACAAGAAAGGACCATTTTCCACTACCCTTCATGAACCAGATGCTGGAGAGGCTTGCAGGTCATGCATACTACTGCTTCCTGGATAGTTACTCAGGCTATAACCAGATTGTAGTTGACCCAAAAGACCAGGAGAAAACATCTTTCACTTGCCCATATGGGGTCTTTGCTTATAGACGCATGCCCTTTGGATTGTGCAATGCACCTGCCACTTTCCAAAGATGCATGTTGTCCATCTTCTCAAACATGATTGAAAAATTTATTGAAATCTTTATGGATGAATTTTCAGTGTTTGGTGATTCCTTCCCAAACTGCTTGTATCACCTTGCCTTGTTGCTAAAGAGATGCCAAGATACTAACCTAGTCTTAAACTGGGAGAAATGCCATTTTATGGTAACAGAAGGGATAGTCCTTGGCCACAAAATCTCTAATAAAGGCATAGAGGTGGAAGTAATTGAGAAATTACCTCCACCTAGTAATGTCAAAGCAATTAGGAGTTTCTTGGGACATGCTGGATTCTACAGAAGGTTTATTAAAGAATTTTCAAAAATTGCCAAACCTTTGAATAACTTACTTGTCTCTGAAGCACCTTTTGTGTTTGATCAAGAATGCCTGCTTGCTTTTGAAAATCTAAAAAGAAAACTTTCCTCAACACCTATCATTGCCCCACCTAACTGGGATCTACCTTTCGAGCTGATGTGTGATGCATCATATTTTGCTATTGGGGCAGTGTTAGTACAAAGAAAAGACAATTTGGTGCATGTTATATACTATGCCAGCAAGATCCTCAATGAGACCCAAAGGAATTACACCACCACTAAAAAGGAATTACTAGCAATAGTATTTGCATTTGATAAATTTAGATCATATCTCATTAGCTCTAAAGTGATTATTTTTACTGATCATGTAGCACTGAAGTATCTACTTGCCAAACAAGAGTCGAAACCAAGATTGATAACGTGGATACTACTGCTTCAGGAGTTCAATATTGAGATTAAAGATCGGAAGGGAGTAGAGAACAAGGTAGCAGATCATTTGTCAAGAATCCCTTGTGAAGAAGGCAACACACATGATCTGTGTGTGAATGAATATTTTCCTGTTGAACAATTGATGTTGGTTCAAAAGGCACCCTGGTTTGCGGACATTGCAAATTTTAAGGCCATTGGGAGTTCCCTTTGGAGATCAACAAACATCAGAAGAGAAAGCTCATCAATGATGCCAGGTATTTCATCTGGGATGAACCATACCTCTTCAAGAAATGTTCAGATGGAATACTTAGAAGATGCATCTCAGAGGAAGAAGGACAGGAAGTCTTATGAAATTGTCATGGTTCTTGCTATGGAGGACACTTTAGAGGAGAAAGGACTACAGCCAAAGTGTTACAGTGTGGATTCTTTTGGCTCACTATCTTCAAGGATGCAAAAGAACTAGTGAAGAGTTGTAATGAATGCCAGAGAGCTGGAAACTTGCCCAAAAGAAATGAGATGCCATAACACTTCATCCTAGAGCTTGAACTATTTGACGTATGGGGGATTGATTTCATGGGACCATTCCCAACCTCATACTCAAACAAGTATATTTTGGTAGCAGTAGACTATGTATCCAAGTGGGTGGAGGCCATTGCAACTCCAACAAACGATAACAAAGTAGTGATGAACTTTCTCAGGAAGAATATCTTCAGCCGGTTTGGAGTTCTTAGAGCTCTAATCAGTGATGGAGGAAGCCATTTTTGTAATAGACCACTAGAGACTCTCCTCTTGAGATAAGGAGTTAAGCATAAGGTTGCCACACCTTATCACTCCCAAACAAGTGGGCAGACAGAGATATCCAACAGAGAACTGAAAAGAATTCTTGAAAAAACTGTGGGAACTTCAAGAAAAGACTGGTCGAAGAAGTTGGATGATGCTCTTTGGGCATATAGGACAGCTTTCAAGACACCCATTGGACTGTCTCCGTTCCAATTGGCGTATGGAAAGGCTTGTTATCTATAAGTGGAGCTGGAACACAAAGCATTCTGGGTTCTCAAGCTACTGAACTTTGACAACAATGCTGCTGGTGAAAGAAGGATCCTACAACTACAAGAATTGGAAGAATTCAGGTCCCAAGCCTATGAAAGTGCCAAAATTTATAAGGAAAGGGTAAAGAAAAAGCATGACCTCAATTTGGCACCAAGAAACTTTGAAGAGGGACAGAGAGTCCTCCTCTACAACTCCAAGCTAAAGCTTTTCCTGGAAAGCTAAAGTCAAGGTGGTCAGGACCCTTTCTTATCACCAAGGTCTCACCTTATGGACACATAGAAATTATGGAAGAAATTTCACAGGAAACCTTTACTGTGAATGGACAAAGGCTCAAATACTATCTGGGCAATATGGGTGAAAGCCCCAAGATGAAGTACAAGCTCAACTGATAAGATAACTGTCAAGCTAGTGACATTAAAAGAGCGCTTGTTGGGAGGCAACCCAACCAGAGGTAATTTCCTTTTCTTGAGTTATTTCAATAAAAGAGTTAAATAGATTTCTCTGTATTGCAAGGAGCTAAGTTTGGTGTTGCCACCAAAATAATTCAAGGGTGAATATGGGATGCTAAGTTTGGTGTTCCACCAAAGATTTCATTAAGAACACATTGCAACCCTCAACATGATTAGTCACTAGCTCCAAACAATCAGAGAGACTGCTTAACAACTGCTTAATTTCTAGATTCATAGTTTATTTTCTTAATAAAAGCACTTGAAGTTTCTATATTTACTCAATTTGCTGCATAAGGCAAGGAACTAAGTTTGGTGTTCACATACCAATCTATGTTCAGAAGCCTACAAGCATACATGCATGCCAACAATCTCTCAAGTGCTTGGGGAGCAAGCAACTTTCAATATCATTGCAGGAAGTCATTCAGCTTCTGGGAAGGACTGTGCATCACCATCAAGGAGAATGCAATAGTTAAGGAGGATGACGCAAAATTAAGCAAGAAGATACCAAGAGGTTGTGTTGTTACTTAACTGTTTCTACTTTGAAGAGTTTTAATTGGAAGTTAAATGTGTCGTGTTGATTAGCTTACCTTCATTTGAATTCTGTTGTTTGCATCTTTAATTTTTATATAAGTGTTCTAACCTAAGTGCCTATTTCAATTTCATCCTGCTTGAATGTATGTCTTGTTCCCTTTGCCTTTCGATTGAATAAAAGAAAATGTTTGACACAGAAGGAGTAATTGTTCAAGTTGGTAGGAAATATAATAAGGTTAAATGGTGGTACATGTTTGATTGTTTAGCTAGTTCACTAATAAGGATGAAAGGTAGAATGTCCCTTTTAAGCATGAATATTAGTTGCTGTGTGTGAAGCCTTAGTGAATAATTATCCTTGGAAGAAAGAAATAACAAGAAAGAAAAGAAGAAAAGCCAACGTTGGTGGCAAAGTTGGGCCACCAACGGCCAGCACCAACGTTGGCAACAAAAAGAAAAGAAACAAGTAAATAAGCTAGTCACCAATAACTTGAACCTTAAGACACATGCCTGTGATGTTTCTGTACTAGGATCTGCTTGGATGATTAGGTTCTAAGGAGTGTTTTAACACTTGGTAACTTGGGTTAACTAATCCGAGATTATCAACCAAAAGTCCACTATCAATAGCACCCTAGTTACAAGGCATTTAGTGACCCAAAGAGGTGCTGGGCATCAATGTCTTTAGGATGAATTGTGAGCCAAGTGCCTATGGTTTGCATGTGTAGAGGAGAGGCTTGAGTTAGTAAGTCTGAAGGGTGCTTCATCACCCAACACCTTGAGCCAACTGGGTCGGGAGTGTTGACTGAAAACTTATCTAAAAGGCTGCCTCAACATAGAACACTGAGCTGCAAATAAGGAATAAGTTTCTAAGCAAAAGAAAAGCAAAAAAATCAAACACCATGGATCAATGAATAACAAGCCTCCATAACAGCACCTTAGTTAGCACATAGAAGGACATCTCACACCTGAAAACTAATAAAAGTTGAGCTGCAAATATATCCTGCATAAAACCCCATGAACCAAGATCTATTGCTTCCCAATAAGGACTTATATTCCTCTCTGTTTTCAATTATTCATCTTATGTTTTACTGCTTGCTTGGGAACAAGTAAGATTTAAGTTTGGTGTTGTGATGCCAAGGCATCTTAGGCTAGTTTCACAAGCCTTTTTCATCTGTTTTCATTAGGTTTCATGCACTTTCTTAAGCAATAAGTAAGTAATTGGATGAGAATTTCATGCATGTCTTGATTCAATCAAACATGGTTAAATTGATGCATTTTCATGAGATTTATGCTAGATTTGCTTGATGATAGGTGGAAAGAACCAGAGGAACGGCAAGGAAGAGGCAAGGGAAGCAACGTTGCCTCAAACGTTAAGGAAGAGGGTCATGCAACGTTGGTGGCCAAAGTTGGCTCACCAACATTGCTAGGCAACGTTCTAAATGGGTATAAAGTGCAATGTTGGTGGCCAAAGTTGGCTCGCCAACGTTGCTGGCAACGTTCTTACAAAAAGGGGTGCAACGTTGGAGGGAACGTTGGCTCACCAAGATTACCTCCAACATCTTCGATGAGACTCAAAGTTGGAGTTGAGAAAATTGCATTGTGTGCGTACGCACGGCATTGTGTGCATACGCACAAGAAGAAAAAGTTCAAGTGTGCGCATGCACAAGGCAGTGTGCATACGCACAAGTGTGCAACGTTGGAGGTAACGTTGGTGAACCAATGTTGGGTCCAACGCCTGCGATAAAAATTTCAAATCTGGAGTTCAAAAATTTGCTGTGACGCGTACGCGTCGATGATGCGTAGGCGTGAACGTGAATTTTAACCAATCACGCGAACGCGTGAGCAACGCATAAGCGCAAAATGCTGTTTTGACACGTACACGTGGGCGACGTGCACGCGTGGATGAACGAACGTTGGTGCACCAACATTGAGTCAAATGTTAGTGGCAACGCTCAATCCTTTTTCAAAAGAATGTTTGACTCAACGTTTTCTTGTAAACGTTGATCACCAATGTTGATGCCAGCTTTATTACAATTGGGCACCCATGCAGAGTATGAACGTTAGTTTGCCAACGTCCCTTCTTAACGTCATTGAGAGCCACTTTAACTGCTTCAACAAAGGTTAAAGCCCAGTCCAAAGACTTGAAGACTGAAGGAAGAAAGTGTATAAATAGCAGAGAGTTTGAGTTAGAAAGGAGATTGGAAACCTAGGGATCTAGGATTGTAAACACTCTCTGTAAATTTAGTTTACTTTTGCAATACACTTTTCAATTTCAATTTCCATTCCCAGAGCTTTGAACAACTAAACCCCTCTTCATTGGGTTAGGGAGCTCTGTTGTAATTCAATGGATCAATAATAGTTTTTATTTTTCTTTCTCTTTCTTTTTTCTTGATTTTGCTTGAAAGCTTTCAATCTCCATCCAATTGAACAATTGTCTCGAAAGAGAAATTGTTCATACTTGGATTTTCTCGGAACCTTGAAAGAGGAATGAGGAAATCATGCTAGAAATGCTTTCTCATGTTGGACTGGGTTGGGGGTTGGATGGATATATTGACATGTAATCCTACCAATACTTTGATCTAGAAAAAGATGTGGTCTAATCAGTGATCGTACTTCATCTCTTCCCATGAGCAATTAAATCAAGACATTGGGTAATTGTTCAAGCTTAGAAAGACTGGATTGCTAAGACATTGGGATCCAATCACCTAAGATTGCCAAGAATATCGATGAATGCATTGATTGAGGAAGTGATGAGAATGAACTTGATCCGGAGAATGCAATATCTCCTAAGCCCAATGAACCTCCCCATTCTGATCTCTCCCATTCTTTAATTTTTGATGTTTACATTTATGCTCAATCATCCCCATTCCCATTTAAGTTTCTGCAATTTAATTTCTGCTCCTTACATTCTGCAATTTATTTTCAGTTATTTACATTCCTTGCTATTTACGTTTTCCGCCATTTAAATTTTTTGCAATTCTCAATTCAATTTTGCTTAGTTCAACTAGAACACTCTTCTAATTAAAGTTGCTCAACCAATCAATCCCTGTGGGATTTGACCTCACTCTATTCTGAGTTTTTACTTGACAACAATTCGGTATACTTGTCGAGGGAAATTTTTAGCGATACAGATTTTCGTGCATCAGTACAGAAATTCAATTGTAATATAATATAATAGATATTCAAATTTTCATTCCCTTCCAGTATGAAATAAGTAGGGACGAAAAAAAACTCGCATCCACATATATCCACGGAAATTACCCACGAGGGAGAGCTAATAGGGATCCACAAAATCTCCATGGGTCAGGGACCCGAACCCGCAAATAAATGGAGACGGGGCGGGGATTGAGATACCCATCCCACGGGGATTTATAACATTCCCACAAAAAATTACTTAAATATCTTTATGTAAGTGTATGTTTAATAGTTTTTTTAATGATGTGTATAATATTTAAATCTGCAATAACTAATTATTCAAGTTTGTGTCCATTACCAAGGTTTTGAAAACCGAACCAGTCATCAAACCGTTCTAGTTACTAGTTCACTAATTTACTAGTCTAATTGGTTCAACCGTAGTTCAACCAGAAAAACTGTTTATAATAAAATAATGAATAAAATATAAATAAGCATACTAAAATATAACTATAGTTTAATATAAATCTTAAAATATCACTCAAATTTAAAATACTATATCAATATAAGGCTTATGATCTTATCTTAATACAAATTCAAAAGTCAAATAACAAAAAACTGATATCCAAAGACTAACAAGTTTTAACAAAGTTTCAGCATAATTTTAACAAAGATTAATAGTGAGCAATATCAATGAGCATAATTTCAACATAATTTTCAGCATACTTTGAAAGAGAAAATAAAGACTGCTAATACTAAGTAATATAGAACAACAAGAATAAGTGATAATGAAAACAAGAACTAGTAGCGGGAAAAAGAAAAGGAAATCCTGATGAACTAATGGAGTATTTTTGTTTAAGTAAGAAACGTTTTACAAAATAAAAAGAATCACAAAGGTCTAACAAACTAATCCCTATTTATACATATACCCTTGTTAACTATTCTTGAGGTATTAAGACAACATTCCAGACTTTTTAGTTTGAGTTGCTGCTAACCATTATTAGTTAAAGTAGTTTTACTACGCTCAATAACTTTCAACATAATTTTAACAAAGATTAACAATGAGCAGAAACAATAAGCATAATTTTCAACATAATTTCAACATAATTTTAACGAAGACTAATAAGATTTTTCAAAGATTAACAATGAGCATAATTTCAGCTAAATTATTTTTAGCACAACACAAAACAAAGGCAACAAAACAGCGTACAATACTGCACAGTAGTAATGAACATAGCTAATCATTCAATAATTCAATCTGCACAGCACTAACAGCAGTAGAATCCTAAATTGAAGAACAAAGAACCAAGAACGAAAAATTCAAACAAAAACAAATAAACCAATCTAAGTAGCACTAGCAGAATTATAAACCTTTGTTCTAACTTCTGAGCAAAGGGACAAAAGTGCACCAGAGACAGAGGCCAGGCGACGAGCATGACAGTGGTGGGTTAGAAGAAGCAGCGACTGACAAAAGAAAAGCAGACTCCAAGACACCGAGCTCAAGGAATTATGATTGTGTTAATTTTTTCAATTTTTTTGAAGCTTAATATCCATGGATATCCACCGGTATCTGCCTTCCTCGCGAAAAAAATAAATGGGAACCTGTGTTGAAGATAGACAGAAATGAGGGACGTTTTACTAAATAGGGACAGGGATGGAAAAGGGGTCCCCGCCCCATAGAGCCCTATTGCCACTGTAGAAATAAGTAATAATTTATTAACACTTTTTGTTTAAAAATAATTATTTATCTCAAAAAGTTGCACAAATTATTTTTTATATTGCTTTCGTTATGGTGATTTGCAGGTCAGTGAGCCGAGGAGGTGATGAACCAATGGATGGTGAGCCAATGTTTCTCGCTGTAAGCGAGAATCTGACACTAGCAACTTGATAAATCACAATTTTATGGTTTATCTTGTGTTGAATTTGGTGGATTTTATCAACTTTTCTCACATTTATTCAATGAAATAGCATGGTTTTGTGAATTTCACCTAAATTTTGCTTAAAAGTAAAAACATACTTTTTAGGCCCTAAAATTGCTAAATTTTATTACTTTAATTCTATTCGATATCTTGATGTATTTGTTAAGTGCTTTCAAGTTTAGAAGGCAAAGATTGGATTGAAGAAATGAAGAAAAAGCATGTAAAAAAGTGGAGAATTCATGAAGAAATAAAGTTTTGGAAGTCTTCCCAGTCACACATACGGGTGACCCACGCGTACGCATGACCAGAGGTTTGTCAAGCGACTTGTACGCGTAACCCATGTATACACGTGACACTTGTCACGTGACTTCATTAAAGAAACACGTTGGGGGCAATTTCTGAGCTCATTGAGGCCCAGATCAACTCATTTCTGATGCTGTTGAACCGAAGAATTGAAGGGGGATGAAGGAAGTAGTCATAGTTTAGGTTTTTACCATGTTTTAGATTAGAATTCTAGAGAGAGAAGCTCTCTCTTCTCTCTAGAATTAGGGTAGATTTAGGTTAGATTTCTCTTAGGTTAAGATTTTAATTGTTGCTTTGATTTAGTTCCCTTGCAATTTATTGTTCTTACATCTTTGTTCTTTTATTTTTATTTGCTATTTCCTTTATTTTGTTACTTTTATGTTCATGACTCTTGTTGGATTTCCATTTTCTATTAATGCAATTTGATGTTTCTTTGTTTATTAATGCTTAATTAAGTTGTTATTATTGTTTTCTTGCATTGGGTAGTTTAGATTTTATTATTTCTTGCTAATTTACTATGCTTTCCTTTTATGCCTTCCAAGTGTTTGATAAAATGCTTGGTTGGATTTTAGAGTTGAATTTTGTATTCTTGACTTGGGTTGAGTAATTGGAGACTCTTGAGTTATCAAATTCTTTTGTTGATTGGTGATTGAGAATTTCTAGTTAGCTTAAATTCCACTAAAGTTAATCTTTGATTAGGACTTGTGAACTAGAGTTAACTTTGCTCACTTGACTTTCTTTCAATTGTTAGAGGATAACTAAGTGAGAGAAAAAGACAACTACCATCACAATTGAGGATGATAATGAGGATAGGAATTCCAATTCTCACCTCTTGCCAAGACCTTTCTTAGTTGATAGCTTATTTTCTTATTATTTACGTTTCTTGCTCATCATTCCAAAATCCAAAAAATACCTCATAACTAATAATATGCACACTTCCCTGCAATTTCTTAAGAGACTACCCGAAGTTTAAATACTCTCAGTTTTTATTAGGTTTGACTTAAGTGACAAACAAATTTAACTTTGATTGTAGGTTAATTGTTGGTTTGGAACTATACTATCAACGGAAGTATTTTGTGAAATTTCCTAACCGATTTTGGCACCGTTATCGGAGAATTGCAAATGTGTGCCTTGTTATTGGTTATTGTATATATGTTAATATTGTGAATAGCTTGATTTTTGGATTGATTGTTAGTTTTGCTAGTTTTAGGACTTTGTTTGCTTATTTCTTATTAGTGTTCATTTTTATTTTCTATTCCTACTATGAATTCTCACCATTTTAGCTATGAGTTTGGTTCTAACTATGTTGTAGGAAATGGAAATTACAATAAGAGCATGCATCAAGGATGAAAAAATCAAAGGTGGAGGAGTCTCAAGAATATGACCAATCTTCATGGAAACAACATCCTCCAATGTACTATGAGCATGAGCCATTCTATGATGCATACCAATTTAATGGTTATGGTGGACCTCCTTGTGGTTATCAACCACAACCACCATATACCTATGAACCCCCTCTTCAATATAGCCCTCAACCACCATACTCACAAGTCTCATACCATCAAACACCTCCATATGATCCTAACCCATATCCATTATACCAACAACCATATGAGCCATATGAACCATACATAGAACCACAACAATTCCAACATAATTACCCCCAAGAACCACCTCCATATACACAATCTCCATGCCTTTACCAAGATGAATCACTTTTCTATTATGAACCATTTCTCCCAAATAATGAACCCTCATATCCACTTCAAACACTCATGAATGACACTCTCATTTCATATATCTAAGAGCTAAGAGAATGTCGCACCATTGTTTAAGAGAGACTTGAAGCTCTAAGGAGGCAAGATGAATCCATGGCTACCTTGACCAAGGTAGCAAGCAACTTAATCTCACAACTCTTAGACACTTAAAGCACTCCCATGGTCACATGTGAAGAATCAAATGAAGAGTGGAGCATGAAAAAGAGGTTAGAAACTCCGGTGAAAAATGAGGAATGAGACTTTGTATTGGAACAATTAGAGGAAGCTGTAATTGTTGAAGAGGAAGAAGTGGCTGAAGACTTAGGAGATATTGAAAGTCCATGGGAACCAAAAGTTATAGATCCCCTTTCTGAGAAGCTCGAAATTGATGTTGAGGAGGCTAGTGTACTGGTGCACGAATTGTGAATCACACTTTTCACAACTCGTACCACTAACCAGCAAGTGCACTGGGTCATCCAAGTAATACCTTACGTGAGTAAGGGTCGAATCCCATGGAGATTGTTGGTTTGAAGCAATTTATGGTTATTTTGCAATTCTTAGTCAGGAAGTCAATTATATTTATCAGTTGAATTGCGAATGAACAAGAGAGCATGGGTTAAAAGTTACTTGTTATGCAGTAATGGAGAATATGTTGGAGTTTTGGAGATGCTTTGTCTTCTGAATCTCTGCTTTTCTTTTTTCTCTGATTCATGCACGCACGTCCTTCTATGGCAAGCTGTGTGTTGGGGCATCACCGTTGTCAATGGTTACATCCCCTCCTCTTGTGAAAATGGTCCAAATGCTCTGTCACAGCACGGCTAATCATCTGAGGTTCCCGATCATGCTGGAATAGGATTCACCCTCCTTTTGCGTCTGTCACTACGCCCAGCACTCACGAGTTTGAAGCTCGTCATAGTCATTCAATCCCTGAATCCTACTCAGAATACCACAGACAAGGTTTAAACTTTCCGGATTCTCATGAATGCCGCCATCAATCTAGCTTATACCATGGAGATTCTGATTAAGGAATCTAAAAGATATTCATTCAATTTGATGTAGAACGGAGGTGATTGTCAGACACACGTTCATGGATTGAGGAAGGTGATGAGTGTCACTGATCATCACCTTCTCCATAGTTAGGCGTGAATGGATATCTTAGATAGGAACACGCATGTTTGAATGGAAAACAGAAATACTTGCATTAATTCATCGAGACACAGCAGAGCTCCTCACCCCCAACAATGGGGTTTAGAGACTCATGCCGTCAAAGAGTACAAAGTTTTGATCTAAATGTCATGAGATACAAAATAAGTCTCTAAAAGTTGTTTAAATACTAAACTAGTAGCCTAGGTTTACAGAAAAATGAGTAAACTATAGCAGATAGTATAGAGATCCACTTCTGGGGCCCACTTGGTGTGTGCTGGGGCTGAGACTTAAGCAATTCACGTGCATAAGGCCATTTTGGGCGTTCAATGCCAGGTTTGGATCCATTTCTGGCGTTGAACTCCAAATTTTAATCCTTTTCTGGCGCTGGACGCCAGAATTGGGCAGAGAACTGGCGTTGAATGCCAATTTACGTCATCTATCCTTGAGCAAAGTATGGATTATTATATATTTCTGGAAAGCCCTGGATGTCTACTTTCCAACGCAATTGAAAGCACGCCATTTCGAGTTCTGTAGCTCCAGAAAATTCACTTTGAGTGAAGGGAGGTCAGAATCCAACAACATCAGCAGTCCTTTTTCAGCCTGAATCAGATTTTTGCTCAGCTCCCTCAATTTCAGCCAGAAAAATACCTGAAATTACAAAAAAACACACAACTCATAGTAAAGTAACAACCTTAGTTCTGGGAAATGGGTGTTCCTCTGATCTTTGGGGTGCTTGGTCCTTCAAGAGATAACTTCTGGCGCTTCAAGTCCCTCAAGTCACGCCCTTGCTCCTCTTGTTCTTTAAACATATAGGTGAGAATTTGACTGTGCTCCTTCTGTTCTTTCATTATTTGTTCCATAGCTTCCCGTATCTTGGTAACAGACGTCTCAAGATACTCCCAGTATTCAGATTGAGGGATTTCTGGGAGAGATTACTGTGTTTTCTTCTTGGTAGGATCATCCTGCGCTTGTTATTTTTCCATTGATACTTTGGTGATTGGTTTCTCAACTGAGATATACTCAGTTATTCCCATCCTTACCCCAGCGTCCTTGCAGAGCAGAGAAATCACGTTTGGATAAGCCAACCTGGCTTCTTTAGAATTTTTGTTAGCAATTTTGTAGAGTTCAGCTGAGATAGCTTTAAGATCTCTCTGATCTTGTCAAGATTGGTATGAACAATCTTTCCTCTGACCATGGTCCGATATTTATAGAAAACAGTTCCAAATAGTTTTTGCTTGTCAGTCTGCCACATATTAGCATAGAACTCCTGGATCATATTCCTTCCCACTTTCGTTTCAGGATTAGCTAGGACTTCCCAGTTCCTGATTTGAATTTGCTCCTGGATCTCCAGATATTCATCTTCTTTCAGATCGAATCTAACTTCCGGGATCACTGATCTCAGACCCATTATTTTATTATAATGGTCTGAATGTTCTTTAGATAAGAACTTCCCTTGATTCCAAAGTGGTTTTGGAACGCTCTCTTTCTTGCCTCTTGGAGTGGGTTGTTTTCCTTTAGGAGCCATGATATTAGTGATCACGGATAAACACACCAAACTTAGAGGTTTGCTTGTCCTTAAGCAAAAGAAAAGAAAGGAGAGGGAAAGAAGGAGAGCTAGGTGCAATTGTTGATGGGAGGGGAGGGAGGCCGAACTCAAATTTAAAGGGAGGGAGGGTGGGTTTTCGAAAAAAGAGATAAAGATATGATAAAAAGATTGATTTGGAAAAGATAAGATAGAAGATATGATAAGAGAGGATATAGTTTAAAATTAAAAAGATATGAAAGATTTTTGAAAAAGATAAATCTAGATTTTGAAAAAGATAATGTGGAGATTTGAAAAAGATATTAGTTGGAAAAAATTAGATTTGTTTTGAAAATAGGATTTGAAAAGAGTTGGATTGAATTTGCAAAGAGACTTGGTGCTTATGGATTAAGATACATTTGATATTTTTAAAGTAGGATTTTTAGAAATTAGGGATTTTAGAAATCAGGGTTCTTAACATGTTTATGCAAGAAATCATGAATTGAAGTATGAAAATCAAGATTAGAATGAAAAAATATGAAGAAAGATGAGTTTGCCTCCTCCCTGCCATCCTGGCGTTTGAACGCCCAAACACTGCCTGTTTTGGGCGTTCAACGCTCAAATGCTGATCTCCTGGCCCAGTTGTTGCCCTTTTCTGGCGTTGAACGCCAGATTGCTACCCTTACTGGCGTTCAGCACCCACTGGCTGCCCCTTTTGGGCGCTGAACGCCCAAAATAGGCTCTTACTGGCGTTTTCTTGCCAGTGAGCTCTTTTTCTCTGTTTTGTGTGCAGATTCCTTCTGTAACCCTGTGAACTTATGCAATTGATTCTTTACCTTGTCATCAATGAACTCTATATAAACAAATAAAAATAAAAATAGAAATAGGGAAAAATTCTTAGAGGATTGATGCCCCATGGCTGGGTTGCCTCCCAGCAAGCGCTTCTTTATTGTCTTTAGCTGGACCTTGCTGAGCTTTTAGTCTAGCTTCAGCCTTGAGCACTCTTGCTCAATGCTGCCTTCAAGATAGTGTTTGATTCTCTGTCCATTGACAATGAACCTCTTATTAGAATCGATATCTTGAAGCTCCACATAACCATATGGTGATACACTTGTAATCACGTATGGTCCCCTCCACCGGGATTTCAATTTCCCGGGGAATAGCCTGAGTCTAGAGTTGAACAGCAGAACCTTCTGTCCTGGCTCAAAGATTCTAGATGACAGCTTTCTGTCATGCCACTTTTTTTATTTCTCTTTATAAAGCTTAGCATTTTCGAAAGCTGTGAATTTGAATTCCTCTAGCTCATTTAGCTGGAGCAATTTTTTTTCTCCTACTAATTTGGCATCAAAGTTTAGGAATCTGGTTGCCCAGTAGGCTTTATGTTCCAGTTCCACGGGCAGGTGACATGCCTTACCATACATAAGTTGGTATGGAGAGGTCCCTATAGGGGTCTTGAATGCTGTTCTGTAAGCCCACAGAGCATCATCGAAGCTCCATGCCCAATCCTTTCTACGGGTACTTACTGTCCATTCTAGGATTCTCTTTAATTCTCTGTTAGAGACTTCAGCTTGCCCATTAGTTTGTGGATGATATGGAGTAGCCACCTTATGGCGAATTCCATACCGAACCATGGCAGAGTAAAGCTGTTTATTGCAGAAGTGAGTGCCCCATCACTGATGAGTACTTTAGGGACACCAAACCTGCTAAAGATATGTTTCTAGAGGAACTTCAGCACTATTTTAGTATCATTGGTGGGTGTGGCAATGGCCTCAACCCATTTTGATACATAGTCAACTGCCACCAGAATATAAGTTTTTGAGTATGATGGTGGGAAAGGTCCCATAAAGTCAATTCCCCATACGTCAAACAACTCAATTTCCAAGATTCCTTGTTGAGGCATGGCGTAACCATGGGGCAGATTACCAGCTCTTTGGCAACTGTCACAGTTACGTACAAACTCTTGGGAATCTTTATAGAGTGTGGGCCAATAGAAGCCACATTGGAGGACCTTGGTGGCTGTTCGCTCACCTCCGAAATGGCCTCCATATTGAGATCCGTGGCAATGCCACAGGATCCTCTGTGCTTCTTCTCTAGGCACACACCTACGAATTATTCCGTCTGCACATCTCTTAAAGAGATAAGGTTCATCCCACAAGTAGTACTTTGCATCAGTAATTAATTTTTTCTTTTGTATCCTGTTGTACTCCTTGGGTATGAACCTTGAAGCTTTATAGTTTGCAATATCGGCAAACCATGGTGTTTCCTGAATGGCAAATAAATGCTCATCCGGAAAAGTCTCAGAGATCTCAAGAGAGGGGAGGGGTGTCCCTTCTACTGGCTCTATCCGGGACAGATGATCAGCCACTTGGTTTTCTGTCCCTTTTCTGTCTCTTATTTCTATATCAAACTCTTGCAGAAACAACACCCATCTGATGAGCCTGGGTTTTGAATCCTGCTTTGTGAGTAGATATTTAAGGGTAGCATGATCAGTATACACAATCACTTTTGATCCTACTAAGTATGATCTGAACTTGTCAATGGCGTAAACCACTGCAAGTAATTCTTTTTCTGTGGTTGTGTAATTTTTCTGGGCATCATTTAGAATGCGACTAGCGTAATAAATAACGTGCTGAAGCTTGTCATGCCTCTGTCCCAACACTGCACCAATGGTGTGATCACTGGCATCACACATTAGCTCAAATGGTAATGTCCAGTCTGGTGCAGAAATAACTGGTGCTGTGACCAGCTTAGATTTCAGTGTTTCAAACGCCTGCAGGCACTCTGTGTCAAACACAAATGGCGTATCAGCAGCTAGCAGATTGCTTAGAGGTTTTTGCATTCTTCAGTGAGGAGAACTCTTTCTATTTCTCTCCAATCCTTTTTATGACTCAAGATCTCTTTCATGAACTTGGCATAAGAAGGTATTTGCTCAAGTGCTTCTGCAAATGGAATCTTTATTTCAAGAGTCCTGAGGTAATCTGCAAAGCGAGCAAATTGCTTATCCTGCTCCTCTTTCTGGAGTTTTTGAGGATAAGGTATCTTTGCTTTATATTCCTCAACCTTAGTTGCTGTAGGTTTATTGCCTACAGAAGTGGTTGAAGAGGCCTTCTTAGAGGGGTTGTTATCAGCATTTGTGTGTGTCTGATCCCTTACTGGCAATTGAATGCCAGGGTTAAAAGCTGGAGTGAAATTGGACGCCAGCTCCTTGTCTGTTCCTGGCGTCTGAACGCCAGAATTGTGCCCATTTTGGGCGTTCAGCGCCAAATCTTGCCCATTTTGGGCGTTCAACGCCAGATCCTTGCCTATTTCTGGCGTTGAACGCCAGTCCTGCCTTGTTTCTGGCATTGAACGCCAGTCCTGAGCATGGTCTGGGCGTTCAGCGCCAGCCTTCCACCAAATTTCTGGCGTTTTGGTTCCAAAATTACTTTTCCCTGGGCTCTTACTGTCCTCAGGTGAATGTTGGGTGGTTTGCTCATTTCTTAGCTTTTTGCTTCCTTGAGGTGGGGTATTTAATGTTTTCCCACTTCTTAATTGAACTGCTTGGCATTCTTCTATTATTTGCCTTGACAGCTGCTGCTTTGTTTGCTTAAACTGTTCTTCCATATGTATATTAGACATCCTTGTCTCTTGTAGTCTATCTTTGAATTCGGCTAACTGCTTTGTTAGAAAGTCCAGTTGCTGATTAAATTCAGCAGCTTGTTTTACAGGATTGAGTTCAGCAGTTGCTGTTTTAACCTCTTCTTTCATGGAAGGGTCACTGCTTAGGTACAGATGCTGATTCTTGGCAACTGTATCAATGAGCTCTTGAGCCTCTTCAATTGTCTTTCTCATGTGGATA
>NC_029791.2:107434289-107435571 GCF_000816755.2 Arachis ipaensis
TCTGCTTAGGTCCATGATGGAGAAAGGGAGATGATGTAAAATAGAGAAAATATTTTTATTTATTTATTTATTTATTTATTTATTTTTGAAAATAAGATAAAGATAAATAAAAATGGTGAAGATTTTCGAAAAATTGAGGAGAGAGGAAGTGGTTAGGAAATATTATTTTGAAAAAGATATGATTTGAAAAAGATTTTAAATTTTGAAAAAAAAATCTGAATTTTAGAAATAAATTTCGAAAATTTGTTTTAGAAATAGAGAGAAAAGATATTTTTGAATTTAGTGAGGAAAGAGAAAAACAATAAAATAGCACAAGATTTAAAATTTTTAGATCTAATGCTCCTAGTTTTCGAAAATTTTGGAGGGAAAACACCAAGGAACACCAAACTTAAAAATTTTAAGATCAAGACACAAGGAAAACTCAAGAACACTTCGAAGACTCACAAGAACACAAGAACATGAAGGAAGAACACCAAACTTAAAATTTTTAGAAAACCAAACTAAAATTTTTGAAAAACACAGAAAAATCAACAAGAAAACACCAAACTTAAAGTTTGGCACAGGATTTAATAGAAAAATTTTTTTTGAAAAAGATTTTAAAAAAGAAAATAAGGATTCTAAAATTTTAACACGACAATAATAAGAGACTCTAAACTAAAAAGGGAAATTTTTCCTAATCTAAGCAACAAAATAAACCGTTAGTTGTCCAAACACGAACAATCCCCGGCAACGGCGCCAAAAACTTGGTGCGCAGAAATTGTGATTACACTTTGATTATGTAAAATTCATTGCTCTTTCTTTCCCCGGCAGCGGCGCCAAAAACTTGGTGTACGAATTGTGAATCACACTTTTCACAACTCGTACCACTAACCAGCAAGTGTACTGGGTCGTCCAAGTAATACCTTACGTGAGTAAGGGTCGAATCCCACGGAGATTGTTGGTTTGAAGCAATCTATGGTTATTTTGCAATTCTTAGTCAGGAAGTCAATTATATTTATCAATTGAATTGCGAATGAACAAGAGAGCATGGGTTAAAAGTTACTTGTTATGCAGTAATGGAGAATATGTTGGAGTTTTGGAGATGCTTTGTCTTCTGAATCTCTGCTTTCCTCTGTTCTCTGATTCATGCACGCACGTCCTTCTATGGCAAGCTGTGTGTTGGGGCATCACCGTTGTCAATGGTTACATCCCCTCCTCTTGTGAAAATGGTCCAAATGCTCTGTCACAGCACGGCTAATCATCTGAGGTTCCCGATCATGCTGGAATAGGATTCACCCTCCTT
>NC_029791.2:107435630-107464304 GCF_000816755.2 Arachis ipaensis
GTACAAAATAAGTCCCTAAAAGTTGTTTAAATACTAAACTAGTAGCCTAGGTTTACAGAAAAATGAGTAAACTATAGCAGATGGTATAGAGATCCACTTCTGGGGCCCACTTGGTGTGTGCTGGGGCTGAGACTTAAGCAATTCACGTGCATAAGGCCATTTTGGGCGTTCAACGCCAGGTTTGGATCCATTTCTGGTGTTGAACTCCAACTTTTAATCCTTTTCTGGCGCTGGACGCCAGAATTGGGCAGAGAACTGGCGTTGAACGCCAGTTTACGTCATCTATCCTTGAGCAAAGTATGGACTATTATATATTGCTGGAAAGCCCTGGATGTCTACTTTCCAACGCAATTGGAAGCACGTAATTTCGAGTTCTTTAGCTCCAGAAAATTCACTTTGAGTGCAGGGAGGTCAGAATCCAACAGCATCAGCAGTCCTTTTTCAGCCTGAATCAGATTTTTGCTCAGCTCCCTCAATTTCAGCCAGAAAAATACCTAAAATTACAGAAAAACACACAACTCATAGTAAAATCCATAAATATGAATTTTTCCTAAAAACTAATGAAAATAAACTAAAAACTAACTAAAACATACTAAAAACTATATGAAATTAACCCCAAAAAGCGTATAAAATATCCGCTCATCATGTACCACCTCCAAAGAATATCATTGTTGAAGAGTTTGGAGAGGTTGATCAAGAAATGGATTCAATTATTGATGATTTTTTATCTACACTAACTAATCACCTCAATGATTTTGTTGAATCCTCTCCTATTGGACATGAAATAGAGGTCATATAAGAATGTGCACAACCTCCCATACCCTTGGTAAGAGATTGAATTGGATGAAAGTAGCCAAAAGGTGGAGGTAAATCAAGAAGAGAACAAAGGAGTGGAACTTGCAAGACCATTGGAAACACCTCTCTCCAAGCCATCACCATCTATTCTTTCATTCAAGTAGGTAAATCTCTTATCCCTAAGCTTTCTTATTCTGCTTGAATATGGTTGGCTTGAGACGGATGGTCAACTTAGAGCTCTTTGTGGCTTTAAGAGCATAAGGGAGATGGTTAGTGGTTGGAATTGACATTCAAGTTTTATTATGGTTGAGAGATCAAAGTTGAAATTCAAAGGTTGGTGTAGTGCTGATGAGCGGATATTTTATACACTTTTTGGCATTATTTTCATATAGTTTTCATTATGTTTTGTTTAAGTTTTATTAAGTTTTTATAGGTTTTAGTGAAAAATTCACATTTTTGGACTCTACTTTGAGTTTGTGTGTTTTATGGTGATTTCAGGTATTTTCTAGCTAAAATTGAGGAGTTGGAGCAAAAGTCTGTTTCAGAGACAGAGAAAGCACTGTAGATGCTGTCAAGATCTGACCTCTGTGCACTCGAAGGAGATTTTCTGGAGCTACAGAGGTCCAAATGAAACGATCTCAACGGCTATGAAAAGCTAACATCTAGGGCTTTCCAAAAATATATAATAATCTATACTTTGTTTTGGAAATGAAGATCCAAAACTGGCGTTCAACGCCAGCCACCAGTCCTATTCCTAGCGTCCAGCGCCCACTGGGGAGAAACTGGAGTTTAACGCCCAAAAGGGGGTCCCTAGCCAGCGTTCAACGCCCCTAAGGGACATTAGAACGTGGGAAACACTTAAGCTTATCCCAAACACTCACCAAGTGGGCTCCAGAAGTGGATTTTTGCACTATCAACTTAGTATATCTTATTTCTGTAATCCCTAGTCATTAGATTAGTATATATAGGAGAAGATCCACCATGTTTAGGATCTTCTTCCTCCCCCATTATTTTTGAACACTATTATGTACAGTATGAGTTACTAACCTCCTAAGGTTAAGGTTAGGAGCTCTGCTGATTTTCATGGATTAATAAAAGTACTACTATTCTATTCAATTCGTGTGTGACTCTATTCTAAGATGTATCTTCGTTCTTCAACCTTATGAATGGGATGATCCGTGACACTCATCTTCATTCTACATGGGTTCAGTGTGAGTCTGTAACAGGAGATCACTGAACCACCAGCTTGATTATACATCTCTTAGACGACTAATCCATGACTTCGTTGGGAACTTCTCGAGACACCAATTCAGCCGAGGTATAGGGAGATTAGGGTCTTTGTGGTAGAGGCTAGAACCAAAGGCGCAGCATTCTCTGATCTGGAAGGTTCGACATTGTCTGTGGCATTTTGAGTAGGATCATCAAGGGGATGAACTGCAGGAGCTTCACCCTCATTTAGATTGGGCGCACACTGATAAACCCCGATTTTGTGGTTTATCTTGTGCTTAATTTGGGGAATTTTATCACCTTTTCTCACATTTATTCCATAAAATAGCATGGTTTTGTAATTCTCCCTTGAATTGTGCTTAAATGTGAAAACATGCTTTTCAGGCCCTAAAATTGGTAATTTTAATTCACTTTAATTCCATTCGATGCCTTGATATATTTGTTGAGTGATTTCAGGTTCATAGGGCAAGTATTAGATGGAAGAAGTGAGGAGAAAAGCATGCAAAGTGGGAGAACTCATGAAGAAATGAAGGAACCGTAAAGCTGTTAAGTCCGACCTCTTTGCACTCAATCGACCATAGCTTGAGCTACAGAGGTCCAAATGAGGCGGTTTCAGTTGCGTTGGAAAGATAACATCCGGGGCTTCGAAATGATATAAACTTTGCTATATGTTGCTTCGCGTTAAGGGGCGCGCACGCGCCATGTACGCGTGCGCGCCGATTGAGCACGTGGCCCACTAATGTGAAATCGCCCCCCAGCGATTTCTGAAGCACTTTGGGCCCATCCCAACTCATTTCTAATGCTATTTCATGCAGAATTCAAGCTTGGGCAAAGGAGGAGCAATTGTTTGTAGCATTAGCATCATGTAGGTTAGTTTCTAGAGAGAGAAGCTCACTCTCCTCTCTAGAATTAGGTTAGGTTAATTTCCATCTTAGATCTAGATTTAATTACATGTTTTCATATTGTTTCTTCTACAATTTCTTGTTCTTACTACTTGATTCTCTTAGTTCTCATGTTAATTTTACTTTTATGCTTCTTTTATATTCATGGATGCACTTGTTGGGTTTGGATTTTTCTTTAATGAGATTTGATGTTTGATGTTCTTTTGATGTTGATTTGAGTTGTGATTTACTTTTCTTGCAATTGATAGTTGGTAGATTTATATTTCTTGCAATTTTAATATGCTTTCCTTATACACCCACCAAGTGTTTGACAAAATGCTTGGTTGGATCTTAGAGTAGAATTTTGAGCATTCTTGGCTTGGAAAGAGTAATTGGACAATCTTGAGTCATGAAAACCCAACTCATGTTGGTGATCTAGAGTTGTTAGCTAATATTGTTTCCATTGACGCTAATCTTTTGCTAATTAAATTAGTGAGTTGATTAGGACTTTTGGATTGAGATTAGCTAGTCTTATTAGACTTTCTCTGAGTATGAGGATAACATGATACCTTCCTCACTCGTCGGAGATGACGTAATGAGATAAATTCTTTTTCATTATTGTGATATGATTGATTAATCTTGTTTGACTTTCTCCCTATTTGTTGGAGTTGACTAAATAAGATGAATTAATCATTGCATGACTAGGATAGAAAGCCTATGATCTCAATCCTTGCTATGAATGTCTCTCTTTTTATTACTTACTTTCTCTTATTTACTTGTCTTCTTTAAATACTTGCATGATTTACTTTTCTTGTCATTTATTTTCCGCCCCTTATAAACAAAATCAAAACCCCCTTGTCCCCTCATAGCCAATAATCATACACTTCATTGCAATTCCTCGTGAGACGACCCGGAGTCTAAATACTCCGGTTAATTCTTATTTGGGGATTGTTCTTTGTGACAGCCTAAAATTTAATTTGATGCGAGAGTTGTTTGTTGATTTAGAGCTATGCTTACAACGAAAATTCTTCTTTCTATAAGAGAAATTCTAGACCGACAACGATTTTTACTCGTCAAATTAATGGCGCCGTTGCCGGGGAGTTGCAATGGTGTTATATTATTGGTTATTGTATATATGTGAATATTATGAATAGCTTGATTTTTGGATTGCTTGTTAGTTTTTGCTAGTTTTAGGACTTTGTTTCATTATTTCTTGATAGCTTTTATTTCTTATTTTCACTTTTCACTATGAATTCTCACTTTGGCTATGAGTGTGATTACAACTATGTTGTAGGAAATGGGAACTTCAATGAGGATGTGTATCAAGGATGGGACAATCAATGGTGGGAGGAGCCATATGCATATGATCAATCCTCAAGGCAACAACCTCCACCAATGCACTATGAAGAGGAGCCATTCTATGGTGCATGTCAATCCAATGGCTATGGTGAATCCTCTTGTGACTTTCAAGAACCACCACCATATGCCTATGAGCTATATCCCCAACATAACCATCAACCATATTCACACGCCACCTTTCACCAACCATCTTCATATGACCCTAATCCATACCCACCATACCAACAATCATATGAGCCATATGAACCACACATAGAGCCACCACCACTCCAACATCAACATTTTCAAGAGCCACCCCCTCCATACTATTACCAAGTAGAACCACCTCCAACGCATGCAAATTTTCAACCACAAGATGAATTCTACTTTTCGCCACAACCACCTTCCGACTATAATACCTTCCCCTCAAACAATGAACCCTCTCTTCCACCATCACCCCCTGATGAAGCCTCTATGCTAGAATTAAGGGATCTTGAATCTCATATCTTAAGGCAACACGAGGAGGATGAAAAGAATTTTGAGAAGTTAAGAGCAAAAATGGCCATCATGGTAGAAGCCATTGGCAACATAGTCTCATCTCGCCTAAGCCTATGCGATCAAGGCACTTCCATTGTGGAATGTGGAGAAGCAACAAAGGAGCTTAGTGAGGGAGTGAACTTGAAGCTCCAAGGTGAAGAAGAGGAGTTAAAGCAAGAAATGCAACAAGAGGAGGAGGTAGAGATTATTGAACAAGAGGAGGAAGTGGTTGAAGACTTAGGAGATGCAGAACCACCTTGGGAGTCTAGGATTGAAGAAAACCCCTCCAAGATGATTGAATTTGATGCTAAGGAGGAATGTGCACAACCTCCAAGGCATATCTCATATGAAGCCTTGGGTGCGGTAGAACAAGAATTAAGTTCCCTTAGTGAGGAAGATCAAGCACCAAGTCTTAGTTGTGAAGAATCCTTTGAACATGAAGAACCTTCCCCCATTGGATTTGAAAGCAATGTGAAGGTAAATCTCTCTCGTCCTCCCATTTATGATTTGAGTAAAGGAAAAGGTTTAGATAAAATTGTTGAACAAAGGATTGAAATTAAGAGATCTTGTGGAGAGGTGGAAGTCTTTAGAAAAAGGAGGATGGGAATTGAATATGCTTTAGCAAGACCCTTGGAATCACCTTTGCCTAGGTTGCCATCTACACCTTCATTTTAGTGGATGAAACTCATTTCTATTATCTTTATTATCCCACTTGAATATGGCTTGCTTGAAACGGATGGTCAACTTAGGATGCTTTGTGGGATGAAGCGTAAAAGAAAGATGTTTCGTGGTTGGCGTTGCAAATCAAGGCTCATTATGGTTGAAGCTTCAAGGAGTAAAGGTTGGACTAGTGCTTAATTGGATGGGTCTAGGAGGATAGTTTGGTACTTCTATGAGAATTCATCTCTCTTGCCACCCGGAGGAAACCACCATGATCAACTCAAGGACGGGTGTGAAAATAAAGTGTGGGATCCCGGATCGCACAAGGAAGATCAACTTTGGGAGCCTATGGTTTGTGAAGAACTCCATCAAAGCTTGGAGTTATTAACTTTGAATGATGAAGCACAATAGAAGTCCAAGCATTGGTGGATGTTCAAGGATGGATTCAAGCACAAGCCACCTTGATGAAGAGCTCCCCATAAGTCCAACTTAAGGACAATAAACAAAAGTGCTAGGTGGGAGACACCCCACCATGGTAACATCTTTCCCTTTTTCTCTTTGTAAATATTGGTAATTTAGATTTAATTTCATGTTTTGTTTGATTAGTTGCATTTAATTGGGAGTCTAGTAGGTCAAATAAGGTTTTGTGATATTTCGGTAGTTGTTTGGAGGTTGGGAATGCTTGGTTTGGTGCAAAGACATAGAAAAAAAATTTTGAAAAATAGAGCACCAACCCGCGCGTGTGCGCACCTGGCGCGTACGCGTGCCTCAAGCATTTTCGACCATCCACGCGGACGCGCCATGTACGCGTACGCGTGGATTGAATTTTTCTACCCCTCCATACATTCACCCGAGAGTTGTGCCGGAAGTGTGCCAACTTTGTGCCAAAGGCACACGAACGTGTACCTTGTGCGTCCGCACTGACTCTCTGCTTCGCCATGCATGCGTACGTGCACTGCACACATACGCGTCACTTCCATTTCATCAATCCACGCTTACGCGCACATGACGCGCACGCGTGGATTGCCCTGTTTCACTCACCTTCTTTTCTTCTCCTCTTTCCATTTCTTTCTTTCTTCTCTCTTCTCTTCTTTCCACCCTTCAATCATCATCCAACACTACCAAATATCATGTAACACCATTTCTTTTAGTTAGTTAGTTAGTTTAATTTTTGTTTTCCGTTATAAGTGTTGGATTACTAATCTTGTTTACCATTTACTGCTGCTTATTACTAATAGGATGTTAGTTTAACATCATTGTCGTTGTTGTCATTGTTGGATTCCTTTGTTGAGGTTGCAATTTATTACTTGGTCTTGAATTTTCATGTTGAACATTTTTGAATACCAAGTACATGTTACATTGCCTACATGCATCTTAACTCTTTGAATTGCATGTTTTGGCCACCATGCATTCACCATCCATTATTAGGCAATTGTATATTATCATTGCATTTTTTTTAGGTAATGCTTGTTTATGGTTTACCCTTATTCACGTCACTTATTTCATGCATTGAGATTGTAGAATTGTGAAATTGGATCGAAAGCTTACCTAGTGACATATTTTTGAGCTTTGTAAAGCTTTGTGGATCATGCTTGCTATGTGATTGATTTTCACTTCTATCTTCTTTTTCCTAAGTTCCATAGCATCCATGTGTTTCACCTCTATGTCACTTAGGTGTTGCAACAACTTCAATATGTGTCATTGATTGTTGTGTGAGTTTCATATACCATTTTGTTTACTAAGTCTACCTACACATCAATCAATGTCCATGCATTATCCAATTTCACAATTGCTTGATTAATTGCTTGAATGCTTTCATGCCTCTTCACAACTTGTGTGGTTGACTTAACCTACAAGTCTTTTAAAGTATCTCAAGCACACTAGAATGAGTGAAATATATGTTTTATTTTGTATAATTGTGACATGATTTTTAAATACTAGAGTGTGAGTTCTAAACTGCATGCAAGTTAGGATCCACACACTTATTTCTCATTATTGTCACACCAATTCACTCACTCAATTCTAGGGATTTACCTCATTCTAACAATCCATGCTTCCTTGCTTGTGCATTTACTTGTCTTATTATCTCCTGTTTTCTATGTTCAGGATGAGTCATCATAAGCAAAAACAAAAGCGGGAGAAGAACACGCAGCATCGGTTGACCTACCAACTGAAGGTAGCAACTAGAAAAATCGCCGAATCCCCTTGTTCATCTTTGGATGCATCGAGGACGGTTACATCATATATGACCACTTATTTTCATTCTTGTGTGCATTATTCTCTTCCTATGATTGTAATCTTTGATTTGTTTAATTCTATATGTCCATTATTTTGTGTATACATGCATTTATATGATTGAGGCCATCGTTCAAATAGCTCACTTACCCAAATAAGCCTACCTTTTATCTTCCATTGATAACCAATTTGAGCCTATGCTTAACCCATTTGTTCTTAATTGTAGCACATTACAAGCCTAAGTGAAAAATAATAAATATCCCTTAATTTGGATCTTTGATTAGCTTAGGCTAGTGAGAGTGTTTATCATTTGATTTTGGGAGAGTTGGGAACATTAGGTAGAGATAAAAGTGTGTTTTGTATTTGTGTTGAGAATCTTGGGAATTGGGTACATACTCATGTATTAATCATGTGTAAACCATATGCATTGATGTTCTTGTATATATATTTTATTTTGAAAAGAAAAAAATATTTAATGAAAAAAAATTAAAAAAATAATAATAAAAAAAGAGAAAAAAAATAAATAATAGAAATAGGAAAAAAAAAGAAAGATAAAGAATTGCAATAAAAAGGGGACAAAATGCCCCAAAGCAAGGTTCAATAAAAGTCAATGCATATGGGTGGTGATAAAAAAAAAAGAATGCATGAGTGTGTGAAAAAGTGAAGAATGGGTAGTTAGGTTTGTTTAAAATTGTATAGGTTGTCATAGGTTAGGTGGGAAGTTTAAGTTAATCAAAGATTCAAATTTCAAGCTCACTTGACCATATGACCCTAGCCCCATTACAACCTATGGGAAAGTCCTCATGATATTTGTATGCATGCATGAAATAATTGTTGATTGTTAGATGAAAAACAAATCTTGGAAAGCATGATTAAGGGAGAATTGAGTGAATCAACCCCATACACTTGAGTGCCTAGAGCGGATACACATCCGGTGAGGGTTCGATCGCTCAATTACATGTTTCCACCCATGATCATCTCTTTTCTTGCAAGTTTGTAAAATCTTTTTAATAATTCAATTCAATTGTGGGTTGAGTGATTGCTATTGCCATAGCCCTTGTGTCTGTATATGTATTCTTGGGAATTGATTTATTTTGACTAAGTGGATGTATTCATGTAGATAGATTGTATATAGATAGGTTGCATGTAGTTAGTTTGCATTGAATAAATGTTGGTGTCCCTTTGCTTCTTTCTTGATTTTAGCATGAGGACATGCTTAGTTTAAGTGTGGGGAGATTTGATAAATTCCGATTTTGTGGTTTATCTTGTGCTTAATTTGGGGAATTTTATCACCTTTTCTCACATTTATTCAATAAAATAGCATGGTTTTGTAATTCTCCCTTGAATTGTACTTAAATGTGAAAACATGCTTTTTAAGCCCTAAAATTGGTAATTTTAATTCACTTTAATTCCATTCGATGCCTTGATGTATTTGTTGAGTGATTTCAGGTTCATAGGGTAAGTATTGGATGGAAGAAGTGAGGAGAAAAGCATGTAAAGTGGGAGAACTCATGAAGAAATGAAGGAACCGTAAAGCTGTTAAGTCTGACCTCTTCGCACTCAATCGATCATAACTTGAGCTACAGAGGTCCAAATGAGGCGGTTCCAGTTGCGTTGGAAAGCTAAAATCCGGGGCTTCGAAATGATATAAACTTTGCCATATGTTGCTTCGCGTTAAGGGGCACGCACGCGCCATGTACGCGTGCGCGCCGATTGAGCACGTGGCCCACTAATGTGAAATCGCCCCCAGCGATTTCTGAAGCACTTTGGGCCCAACCCAACTCATTTCTAATTCTATTTCCTGCAGAATTCAAGCTTGGGTAAAAGGGAAGCAATTTTTTGTAGCATTTTTCTAGAGAGAGAAGCTCCCTCTTCTCTCTAGAATTAGGTTAGGTTAATTTCCGTCTTAGATCTAGATTTAATTACATGTTTTCATATTGTTTCTTCTACAATTTCTTGTTCTTATTACTTGATTCTCTTAGTTCTCATGTTAATTTTACTTTTATGCTTCTTTTATATTCATGGATTCACTTGTTGGGTTTGGATTTTTCTTTAATGAGATTTGATGTTTGATGTTCTTTTGATGTTGATTTGAGTTGTGATTTACTTTTCTTGCAATTGATAGTTGGTAGATTTATATTTCTTGCAATTTTAATATGCTTTCCTTATACACCCACCAAGTATTTGACAAAATGCTTGGTTGGATCTTAGAGTAGAATTTTGAGCATTCTTGGCTTGGAAAGAGTAATTGGGCAATCTTGAGTCATGAAAACCCAACTCATGTTGGTGATCTAGAGTTGTTAGCTAATATTGTTTCCATTGACGCTAATCTTTTGCTAATTAAATTAGTGAGTTGATTAGGACTTTTGGATTGAGATTAGCTAGTCTTATTAGACTTTCTCCGAGTATGAGGATAACATGATACCTTCCTCACTCGTCGGAGATGACGTAATGAGATAAATTCTTGTTCATTATTGTGATATGATTGATTAATCTTGTTTGACTTTCTCCCTATTTGTTGGAGTTGACTAAATAAGATGAATTAATCATTGCATGACTAGGATAGAAAGCCTATGATCTCAATCCTTGCTATGAATGTCTCTCTTTTTATTACTTACTTTCTCTTATTTACTTGTCTTCTTTAAATACTTGCATGATTTACTTTTCTTGTCATTTATTTTCCGCCCCTTATAAACAAAATCAAAACCCCCTTGTCCCCTCATAGCCAATAATCATACACTTCATTGCAATTCCTCGTGAGACGACCCGGAGTCTAAATACTCCGGTTAATTCTTATTTGGGGATTGTTCTTTGTGACAGCCTAAAATTTAATTTGATGCGAGAGTTGTTTGTTGTTTTGGAACTATGCTTACAACGAAAATTCTTCTTTCTATATGAGAAATTTTAGACCGACAACAATTTTTGCTCGTCACACACTAAACCCGGCGGTCGTTCTGAGGGAGGAAGATTGGCGGCCGTTAAACTGGCATTGATCACTTACAGCCTACCACGGAAGGAATCACTCACAGTTGGAGAAAGACAGTAAGAAAGGTTGATCCAGAAGAATGAGGCATCTCTGAAGCCTCAACTGTTCTCTTATCACTGGTTTTACTCAAATTAAGTAATTTCATCCATATTCCTATTTTATGCGTTTATCTCAACAAACTATCTTTTTTAATCACCTGACTAAGATCTACAAGGTGTCTATAGCTTGATTCAAAACAACAATCTCCGTGAAATTAACCCTGACTCACCTCAGGTATTACTTGGACAACCCAGTGCGCTTGCTGGTTCAGTTGTGCAAAGTTAATATCTGTGCACCAAATGCTAAATTAGAAAGATCTAGGAAGTCGTTTGGGTGCTTGAGTGAGAATTTGGATTGCTTGCCACCAAGTGGAATAATGATGATCAACTTGAAGACGGGTGTAGAAACAATATTTGGGATCCCGGCATACAAGAGGATCAATTTTGGGAGCTCATAGCTTGTGAAGAACTCCATCAAAGCTTGGTGCAATGGAATTGGAATCTTGGAGCTTAGTGGAAGTCCAAGCATTGGAAGGAGTTCAAGGAAGAGTACAAGCACAAGCCACCATGACAAAGAGCATCCCAATTGTCCAACTTAAGGACAATAAATAAAAGAGTCTAGAAATATTGAAGAGAGAACTTTTGCGTGGTCTAGAAATTCGCAGATAAATCCTCGTTGCAGGTATAGCTTCTAAACAAACAAATGTCCTTTCTTACAAACGTTTTGGTTGTCACAAGTAACAATTACAATTGGGAAGCTCTTTGTCATGGTGGTCTATTTGCCCAATAAAAGAATGGGGGCGCGATGGGGTTAGGGTTTCGCGTGACTGGGGGTTAGTGGATTTGAATCCACGCGAACGCGTGGGCACGCGTTTGCGTGACTAGGGTGAAATGGGGTTGACGCGGTCGCGTGGTTGACGCGATCGCGTGGAATGGGTAAAAGATGCATGACGCGGACGCGTGAGGCATGCGGCCGCGTCGCTGGAAATTGTGCTAGACGCACACTTCCAGCGTCGTTTCAGCGCAACTCTCTGTCTCCATTTAGGGTGCCATGCTATCCACGCGACGCAGACGCGTCGCTCACGCTTTCGCGTGGGATGAGTGTTTTGCAAGTGACGCGTCTGCATCAGGGATGCGAATGCGTGAGCCGTTTTGTGCTAAACGCACACCAGCCGCATGATTCCAGCCCAGATTTCTGAACATTGGATTTTTACGCCGATTTCCAGATCACGCGTTTGCGTGAGTGACACAGACGCGTGGGAGGTGTTTTTCGCGACTGACGTGAACGCATTAGCGACGCGGTCGCGTCGCGCTTTTTTTTATGCAATTATGCAATTATGCAATTATGCAGTTATGCAGTATGCAATGCTAATGAATAATATTCAGGTTCAATGAAAATAATATAATATAAAAACAAACAACATGAAATAAAATTGAAAAAAGAAAGGACCATACCATGGTGGGTTGTCTCCCACCTAGCACTTTTTAGTTCAAGTCCTTAAGTTGGACATTGGATGAGCTTCCTGATATGGTGGCTTATGCTTAAATTCATCCAGAAATCTCCACCAATGTTTGGAATGCCAACAGCCTCCGGGGTCCCAAACTAGGCATGTGAAGCTTTTGAGCAACTTCAAATAGATTCTCAGGCTCCTGGGGTGACGAATGTCAGAATAGATTCCAGGATCTCAAACTTTGCTTTTAAATCTACCGTTGTCTTGATCTATATTCTTCCATCCGGGCGGTTTAGGAATTGTATTCTCACCAAGATGACCAAACGTCTTCTGAGACCCATTCAATTGAACTTGATACCAATCCTTGCACTTCGAATCGAAGTGCGGAACCTTATTGAACCTTGTACACCAGCTTTGAGTACGAGCTATTTCCCTCTTACTCTTAAAGCTGCAGAGAGCTCTAAGCTGGCCATCTGTTTCAAGCAAACCATATTCAAGTGGAAAAGTAAAGATAAAGGTTAAGGATTGTACCCACTTGAAGCTTGTATTAGGTGGTAATGGCCTTGGGACAGGTGTTTCCAATGGTTCTGTAAGTTCTACTCCCTTGTATTCTTCTGTGAATTCCTCCACTTCTTTGCAAAATTTTTCAACTGCAACTGCGTCCTGATCAAAGTCTTCTATGTCTTCCTCGTCACTCAAGTCATACGTTGGAGGTTGAGAGAAATATACCTCGACATCATCTTCGTATTTACTTGGATAAGATTCTTCAGGCTCAAGGAGTTCAGTTGTGGATGCGAGTTCGTGATTAGGAGAGCTTGATTCATGATCATCACTGCCTATGGAATCAACTTCTCGGTCTGTTCTGTCCAATTTTTCACAAGGTATATGCTTTGGAGGTTGTGCACTGTCCTCTTTGGCATCAATTTCTAACTTCTCAGCAGAATCCTTTACAGCTCTCAATTCCCATGGAGGTTCAGCATCTTCTAAATCTTCAACCACTTCTTCCTCTACAGCTATCATGGCTTCCTCCACTTATTCCAATACAAAGCCATGCTCCTCATTGTCCACGGGAGTTTCTAGTGTTTCCTTCATGCTACGCTCTTCTTTTGATTCTCCACATGCAGCCATGGGAGTATTTTGAGTGCTCAGATGTCGGAAAGCTATTATATTGACTACCTCAGTTAAGGCAGTAGTGAGTTCCAATACGACCTTTTGCATCCTCACTTGCCCTTGAAGAAGAACACGAAGTTTGTCATTCATTGGAAGTTGGGGTGGGTGTGAGGGTTCATTGGTTGGGGAAGAGGGTTCAAAATAAGATTGTGGTGGTTCTTGGGAGTAATTTGATTGGAATTGTGGTTGGTAAGGATCATACGGTGGTGAATGGTTAAAAGGAGCTTGTGAGTGTGGTGGTTCAAAGCTACGTTGAGAGGATGGTCTATAAGCACAGGGTGGGGCTTGTTGGTAATTACAAGGGGGTCCACCATGTCTATTAGCTTGGTATGCATTGAGGTGCTCACAGCGTCGCTTGTTGCGACGTTCAGATCTCTCATATCGCCACCGGTTGCGGCGCTCCATCTGGTCTAGCTGCTGAAATAAGCGGTGCACGAGGTGGTAAACGGGCTCTGAGGCAGGTGGAGGTGCAGTGGTGGTAGCTGGGGCAACAGTAGAAGAAGAAGAGCCAGCTAAAGGTGTGGCTGTCTCATCAGTAGCGGTGAGGAATGGGGGTCTGTAACCCAAAGCCTGAAACTTCCTGCTGTGAGGGATAATCTTCTTGCAGTCTGCAGCAGGTGGCTTCTCATCAGCCAGCTCCCAAGGCACGTCGGCTCGACGGCCGAGCTGTGTAATCAGATAAGGGAAAGGAAGAGTGCCTCGTACATGGACCCTGGCCATGTAATACCAGATGAAACGTGGAAGATACAGGTCCTTACCCTCCATCACACACCAGATGAGGGTGATCATAGCAGCAGGCAGCTCCGTCTCATGAGTGCTCGACATAACAAAGTTGCTCAGGATCTGGTGCCAGAGCCGAGCCTCATCATTCAGATACATTAGCTTGATTCCCTTAGGCATTACTGTATTCTTTTCCATAACCCATGGAACAGTAGGATCAAGGGCTATCCTCTGCTTGACAGCATCCCAGTCGAACCTCAGAAAGCGCATGTCCTCTTCAGCCTTTTGGTAACCATCAGGCTTATCTGACTTAGGCTGAAGCTAGAGGATATCCTCAATGGCTTCCTCAGTGACCAGTATCTGTTTCCCTTTGAGGTGCACTGCATCCAGGGAAGTCTTGAAATAGTTGCAGTAAAACTCCTGGACCCAGGAAGCATTAACCTCTGTCAAGTTTCTCTCCAAGAAGAACCAGCCTCTCTGTTTTATCTGATCGAAGGTGTACTGCTGTAGTTCTTCTGGAATTTTCAGAGTTCTCTCCAGGTACAGGTTCCTGGAGGTGGCAAACACTGGATACTTCAGCTCACAGTATCTGTTTGCAAATTTTACCGGATCATTGGCAGTGAGGAGCTGGTCAGCCTTCTCCTGCGGGGTAAAGTGCTTTTCCCACCAGGAGTCATCATGCATAATGTCCAGGATAGACATAGAGGTTTCACCTCTTTTTCTTTTACCAGTGGTTGCCTTACCTTTTCCTTTTCGTTGAGGGTCAGACATCCTGAAAAGCAGAAATTCCAGGATATAAATGAAGAACAAAGCAGGAAAACAAGTAGGCAAAAAGAATAATATCAATATAAGCACATAGTGGCAAAAGAGCAGTAGAATAATGAAATGAGTGAAATAAATGTACTTTTTGGATTATTTCGGAGTTAAAAATCTGAGATGAGAAATCACAATCCAAAACATATTATAAGTAGAATAACTGTTAAGTAGGAGAAACAATAATCATGCCATGAGTTAAAAAGTTGAAGGAGTTAGTTAAAAAGCAAAGGGAGAAGTTAGAAAGTTAAAAGTGGGTGAAAGTGAAAAAGAGGTTAGAAAGTGGAAAGCAGGGAGTTAGGAGAAAGAAAGTTAAAGTAAGTGGCATGATAAATGTTTCCTAGGTAACAAGAAATTCACAAATTTAAAGAATAATCAACTCATATTCAAGCAAGGATAACAGGATGATGATGATTCATATAGATATAGAAATAGCAAAAATTGAAATCGAATCATCAAAAGTGCAATTTATGAACCAGGAAATTGAAAGGAAAAAGAATGCTGGCCCGTGCATTCATGAATTGGTTCAGTTGTAGCTAAGTAGTGCAAAATTGAAAATTGCCAAAACCAATTCCTGAATGTAAAAATGAAACAATTTGCAAAAATTTGGGCAGCATTCTGGCTAAAATTGGATGTTCCTGGGAAATAAACAGTGAGAAAAACAGTTCATATGAATTTAAATAAAGCTTCAAATAGACATAGATAACAAGAGCATGAAAGAGCAGTGCAACAGCAGCATGAAACAGTAGAGAATAGCATATGAACAGTATGAACACCACAGCCAGATCAAAAGTACAGAATAAGCAACAAGTACGGTGCAATTATCAGGCCTAAATCCACTAACCACATCCTAGATACCTAACCACCTAGAATCCACTACTAACATGCATCTCTAACTAGCCTAATTTTGAACATAAACTGAAAAGTATGCAACTAACTACAAATGAAAGAAAAGTGGCGTTCGGCGGAACCTGGTATGCGTATGAACTAAGGTAGGGAGCAGAGAGATGGCGGTTGTGAAGTGGCGGTGCTGGAAAGGGGCACGGCGGTGCTGGGGGGCAGTGGCGGCGCTTTGGCGGAGAAGGGCGGGTTGGAGGCTGGGGTTTGGGTTGTGGATTTTCAATCGAGGCGAACGCGTGGGGCACGCGATCGCGTGACTAGGGTGAAATGGGGTTGGCGCGGTCGCGTGGTTGACGCGATCGCATGGAATGGGTAAAAGATGAATGACGTGGTCATGTGAGGATCGCGACCGCGTCGCTAGAAATTGTGCTAAACGCACAATTCCAGCGTCGTTTCAGCACAACTCTCTGTCTCCATTTAGGGGGCCATAAGATCCACGCGACGCGGATGCGTCGCTCACGCTTTCGCGTGGGATGAGTGTTTTTGCAAGTGACGCGTTTGCATCACGGACGCGAACGCGTGGGCCGTTTTGTGCTAAACGCACACTAGCCGCACGATTCCAGCCCAGATTTCTCTACGTTGGATATTTTTACGCCGATTTCCAGATCACGCGTTCGCGTGAGTGACGCGGATGCGTGGGAGGTGTTTTTTGCGACTGACGCGAATGCTTTAGCAACGCGGTCGCGTCGCGCTTTTTTTTATGCAATTATGCAATTATGCAGTTATGCAGTATGCAATGCTAATGAATAATATTCAGGTTCAATGAAAATAATATAATATAAAAACAAACAACATGAAATAAAATTGAAAAAATAAACGACCATACCATGGTGGGTTGTCTCCCACCTAGCACTTTTAGTTAAAGTCCTTAAGTTGGACATTGGATGAGCTTCCTGTTATGGTGGCTTATGCTTATATTCATCCAGAAATCTCCACCAATGTTTGGAATGCCAACAGCCTCTGGGGTCCTAAACTAGGCATGTGAAGCTTTTGAGCAGCTTCAAATAGATTCTCATGCTCCCGGGGTGACGAATGTCAGAATAGATTCCAGGATCCCAAACTTTGCTTTTAAATCCGCCGTTGTCTTGATCTATATTCTTCCATCCGGGCGGTTTAGGAATTGTATTCTCACCAAGATGACCAAACGTCTTCCGAGACCCATTCAATTGAACTTGATACCAATCCTTGCACTTCGAATCGAAGCGCGGAACCTTATTGAACCTTGTACACCAGCTCTGAGTACGAGCCATTTCCCTCTTACTCTTAAAGTCGCAGAGAGCTCTAAGCTGGCCATCTGTTTCAAGCAAACCATATTCAAGTGGAAAAGTAAAGATAAAGGTTAAGAATTGTACCCACTTGAAGCTTGTATTAGGTGGTAATGGCCTTGGGACAGGTGTTTCCAGTGGTTCTGTAAGTTCTACTCCCTTGTATTCTTCTGTGAATTCCTCTACTTCTTTGCAAAATATTTCAACTGCAACTGCGTCCTGATCAAAGTCTTCTATGTTTTCCTCGTCACTCAAGTCATACGTTGGAGGTTGAGAGAAATCTACCTCGACATCATCTTCGTATTCACTTGGATAAGATTCTTCAGGATCAAGGAGTTCAGTTGCGGATGTGAGTTCGTGACTAGGATAGCTTGATTCATGATCATCACTGCCTATGGAATCAACTTCTTCCTCTATAGCTATAATGGCTTCCTCCACTTGTTCCAATACAAAGCCATGCTCCTCATTGTCCACCAGAGTTTCTAGTGTTTCCTTCATGCTACGCTCTTCTTTTGATTCTCCACATGCAGCCATGGGAGTATTTTGAGTGCTCAGATGTCGGGAGGCTATTATATTTACAACCTCAGTTAAGGCAGTAGTGAGTTCCAGTACGCCCTTTTGCATCCTCGCTTGCCCTTGAAGAAGAACACGAAGTTTGTCTTTCATTGGAGGTTGGGGTGGGTATGAGGGTTCATTGGTTGGGAGAGAGGGTTCAAAATAAGAATGTGGTGGTTCTTGGCAGTAATTGGATCAGAATTGTGGTGGATAAGGGTCATATGGTGGTGAATGGTGAAAAGGAGCTTGTGAGTATGGTGGTTCAAAGCTACGTTGAGAGGATGGTCTATAAGTACAGGGTGGGGCTTGCTGGTAATTACAAGGAGGTCCACCATATCTATCAGCTTGGTATGCATTGTAGAGTGGTCCTCGCCCATGACATCTTGGAGGGTGTTGTTGCCTAAAGGGTTTATCAGGGCCTCTTGGCTCCATCCATCTTCGATTGCTTAGACCTTGATGCATATTCCTGTTATAGCTTCCACTCCTTTCAACAAATTTAGAACCAAACTCAAAGCGAGATGGGTGAGAATTCATAGTAGCTAATAGAAATAAAAGGGAAAAACAAAAACAAATAAACAAATAAAAGAAAAAATATTTACAATAACCAATAATAAGACACATGTTTGGAGTTCCCCGGCAACGGCGCCATTTTTGAAGAGAGAACTTTTGCATGGTCTAGAAATTCGCAGATAAATCCTCGTTGCAGGTCTAGCTTCTAAACCAACAAAAGTCCTTTCTTACAAATGTTTTAGTTGTCACAAGTAACAAACCCCTTTAAAATTGATAACCGAAATATTTAAACCTCAGGTCGTCTTCTCAAGGAACTACAGGGAGGTGTTCTTATTATTGGTTATGAGTTTCGTAAATTGGGGTTTTGAAAGTAAAGAACGAGTAATTTAAATGACAAGTAAATTAAATAAATAACTGTAAAATAAACTCTTGGCAAGGTATGAAAATTCGGAAGTCCTATCCTAGTTATCCTTATCAATGGTGATGAGAATTATATTTTGCTCCCACTAAGTCAACCTCTAACTATGAAGGTAAGTCAAGTGGATAAATCAATTTAATACCTAAAGTCCTAGTCAACTCCTAAGGAAAGACTAGAGTTATAGGAATTTAGATCAATCAGCAAAGATAACAATTATCAATCACGATGAGTTTGACAACTCAAGAGTTACCAATTAATCAATTTAAGCCAAGAATATAGAAAGCTAAATAAGAATTATAAATCTGGAAAACCTTAAATTATTAATTAAGAAAATCAATCTAAACATAGAGAGTTCATAAGCCAATTTGGCAACATAAATAATTAAATGAGCATTAAAGTATCTGAAAGTAAAAGAGAAATATAAAGTAAAAGAAATATTGAACCCGATAAAGAGTTGAAATCCTAAATTGAAATAATAAGAAATCCTAATTCCTTTAAGAGGAATCCTAATCCTAAAACCTAAGAGAGAGGAGAGAACCTCTCTCTAAAAACTACATCTAAATCATGAAAAGTGAATAATTGAGGGCCTTCTCTCTGATTGGATGCATTCCCCCACTTTATAACCTCTAATTTGTGCTTTCTGTACTTAGATCTGGGCCAAAAAGGGTTTCAAAAATCGCTGGGAGCATTTTCTCCAATTTCTGGTGCGTGGCGTCTGTCACGCATCTGCGTGGGTAACGCGGTCGCGTCATCTGGGAGTTTTCCTTGTCACGCGTTTGCTTCGGTCACGCGTACGCGTCATCTGCGTTCTGCTCAAGGCGCGCGTCCGCGTCAGTCACGCGTTCGCGTCGCTCCCTTTTCGTGCTAGGCACGCGGCCGCGTCACTGGAAATTGTCCTAGACGCACACTTCCAGCGTTGTTTCAGCACAACTCTCTGTCTCCATTTAGGGTGCCATGCTATCCACGCGACGCGGACGTGTCGCTCACGCTTTCACGTGGGATGAGTGTTTTGCAAGTGACGCGTCCGCGTCAGGGACGCGAACGCGTGAGTTGTTTTGTGCTAAACGCACACCAGCTGCACGATTCCAGTCCAGATTTCTAGACGTTGGATTTTTACGCCGATTTCCAGATCACGCGTTCACGTGAGTGACGCGGACGCGTGGGAGGTGTTTTTCGCGACTGACGCGAACGCATTAGCGACGCGGTCGCGTCGCGCCCTTTTTTTTTTATGCAATTATGCAATTATGCAATTATGCAGTTATGCAGTATGCAATGCTAATGAATAATATTCAGGTTCAATGAAAATAATATAATAAAAAAACAAATAACATAAAATAAAATTGTAAAAAGAAATGACCATACCATGGTGGGTTGTCTCCCACCTAGCACTTTTAGTTAAAGTCCTTAAGTTGGACATTGGATGAGCTTCCTGTTATGGTGGCTTATGCTTAAATTCATCCAGAAATCTCCACTAATGTTTGGAATGCCAACGGCCTCTGCGGGCCCAAACTAGGCATGTGAAGCTTTTAAGCAGCTCCAAATAGATTCTCAGGCTCCCGGGGTGACGAATGTCAGAATAGATTCCAGGATCCCAAACTTTGCTTTTAAATTCGCTTTTGTCTTGATCTATATTCATCCATCTGAGCAGTTCAGAGATTGTATTCTCACCAAGATGACCAAACGTCTTATGAGACCGATTCAATTGAACTTGACAGCAATCCTTGCACTTCGAATTGAAGCGTGAAACCTTATTGAATCTTGCACACCAGCTCTGAGCACGAGCTATTTCCCTCTTACTCTTAAAGCCGGAGAGAGCTCTAAGCTGGCCATCTGTTTCAAGCAAACCATATTCAAATGGAAAAGTAAAGATAAAGGTTAAGGATTGTACCGACTTGAAGCTTGTATTAGGTGGTAATGGCCTTGGGACAGGTGTTTCCAGTGGTTCTGTAAGTTCTACTCCCTTGTATTCTTCTGTGAATTCCTCCATTTCTTTGCAAAATTTTTCAACTGCAACTGCGTCTTGATCAAAGTCTTCTATGTCTTCCTCGTCACTCAAGTCATACGTTGGAGGTTGAGAGAAATCTACCTCGACATCATCTTCGTATTCAGTTGGATAGGATTCTTCAGGCTCAAGGAGTTCAGTTGCGGATGCGAGTTCGTGATTAGGAGAGCTTGATTCATGATCATCACTGCCTATGGAATCAACTTTTCGGTCTGTTCTGTCCAATTTTTCACAAGGTTTATGCTTTGGAGGTTGTGCACTGTCCTCTTTGGCATCAATTTCTAACTTTTCAGCAGAATCCTTTACAGCTCTCGATTCCCATGGAGGTTCAGCATCTCCTAAATCTTCAACCACTTCTTCCTCTACAGCTATCATGGCTTCCTCCACTTGTTCCAATACAAAGCCATGCTCCTCATTGTCCACGGGAGTTTCCAGTGTTTCCTTCATGCTACGCTCTTCTTTTGATTCTCCACATGCAGCCATGGGAGTATTTTGAGTGCTCAGATGTCGGGAAGCTATTATATTGACTACCTCAGTTAAGGCAGTAGTGAGTTCCAATATGACCTTTTGCATCCTCACTTGCCCTTGAAGAAGAACACGAAGTTTGTCATTCATTGGAGGTTGGGGTGGGTGTGAGGGATCATTGGTTGGGGAAGAGGGTTCAAAATAAGATTGTGGTTGTTCTTGGGAGTAATTTGATTGGAATTGTGGTGGGTAAGGATCATACGGTGGTGAATGGTGAAAAGGAGCTTGTGAGTGTGGTGGTTCAAAGCTACGTTGAGAGGATGGTCTATAAGCACAGGGTGGGGCTTGCTGGTAATTACAAGGGGGTCCACCATATCTATCAGTTTGGTATGCATTGTAGAGTGGTCCTCGCCCATGACATCTTGGAGGGTGTTGTTGCCTAAAGGGTTGATCAGGGCCTCTTGGCTCCATCCATCTTTGATTGCTTAGACCTTGATGCATATTCTTGTTATAGCTTCCACTCCTTTCAATAAATTTAGAACCAAACTCAAAGCGAGAGGGGTGAGAATTCATAGTAGCAAATAGAAATAAAAGAGAAAAACAAAAACAAATAAACAAGTAAAAGAAAAAATATTTATAATAAAAAATAATAAGGCACACGTTTGCAGTTCCCCGGCAACGGCGCCATTTTGAAGAGAGAACTTTTGCGTGGTGTAGAAATTCGCAGATAAATCCTCGTTGCAGGTCTAGCTTCTAAACCAACAAAAGTCCTTTCTTACAAACGTTTTGGTTGTCACAAGTAACAAATCCCATTATAAATTGATAACCGAAGTCTTTAAACCTCGGGTCGTCTTCTCAAGGAACTGCAGGGAGGTGTTCCTATTATTGGTGATGAGTTTTGTAAATTGGGGGTTTTGAAAGTAAGGAACGAGTAATTTAAATGACAAGTAAATTAAATAAATAACTGTAAAATAAACTCTTGGCAAGGTATGAAAATTCGGAAATCCTATCCTTGTTATCCTTATCAATGGTGATGAGAATTATATTTTGCTCCCACTAAGTCAACCTCTAACTATGAAGGTAAGTCAAGTGGATAAATCAATTTAACACCTAAAGTCCTTGTCAACTCCTAAAGAAAGACTAGAGTTATAGGAATTTAGATCAATCAGCAAAGATAACAATTATCAATCACGATGAGTTTGACAACTCAAGAGTTACCAATTAATCAATTTAAGCCAAGAATATAGAAAGCTAAATAAGAATTATAAATCTGGAATACCTCAAATTATTAATTAAGAAAATCAATCTAAACATAGAGAGTTCATAAGCCAATTTGGCAACATAAGTAATTAAATGAGAGCATTAAAGTATCTGAAAGTAAAAGAGAAATATAAAGTAAGAGAAATATTGAACCTGATGAAGAGTTGAAATCCTAAATTGAAATAATAAGAAATCCTAATTCCTTTAAGAGGAATCCTAATCCTAAAACCTAAGAGAGAGGAGAGAACCTTTCTCTAAAAACTACATCTAAATCATGAAAAGTGAATAGTTGAGGGCCTTCTCTCTGAATGGATGCATTCCCCCACTTTATAACCTCTAATCTGTGCTTTCTGTACTTGGATCTTGGCCAAAATGGTTTCAGAAATTGCTGGGAGCATTTTCTGCAGTTTCTGGTGCGTGGCGTCTGTCACGCATCCGCGTGGGTCACGCGGTCGCGTCATCTAGGAGTTTTCCTTGTCACGCGTTCGCTTCGGTCACGCGTACGCATCATCTGCGTTCTGCTCAAGGCGCGCGTCCGCGTCAGTCACGCGTTCGCGTCGCTCCCTTTTCGTGCTAGGCGCGCGGTCGCATCGTCCATGCGTTCGCGTCGCTGCCTGTTTTCCTCAAAAACTCCATTTTGTGCTTTCCTTCCGTTTTTGTATGTTTCCTTTCCATCCTTTAATCATTCTTGCCTTAGAAAATATGAAAATACTCAACACACAAATCACGGCATCGAATGGTAATAAAAGGTAATTAAAATAATTATTTTTAAAGCATAGGAAACATGTTTTTCACATATATCACATAATAAGGAAGGAAAAGTAAAACCATGCAATTTCACATGAATAAGTGGGTGAAGGGTTGAATAAATCACTTAAATTGAGCACAAAATATATCATGAAATATGGGTTTATCAACCAATTGTCCTTAAGTTATCCTTTCTGGGAGTTTTACTGCAACTATTTCAAGATTTCCCTGGATGCAGTGCACCTTAGAGGGAAACAGATACTAGTCACTGAGGAAGCCATTGAGGATATCCTCCAGCTTCAGCGTAAGTCAGATCAGCCTGACGGTTACCAAAAGGCTGAAGAAGACATGCGCTTTTGGTTCTGTAAGTTCTACTCCCTTGCAGACTTCTTCAAATGCATCCATGTCCTGATCAAAGCTTTCTATGTCTTCCTCGTCACTTAAGTCATAAACGGGAGGTTGAGAGAAATCTACCTCCGCATCATCTTCGTATTCACTTGGGGAAGATTCTTCGATCTCAAAGAATTCACTTGCTGATGCAAGTTCATTACTGGGAGAACTTGACTTGAGATTATCATCATCAAGGAAACTTGCTTCTTGGATTATTCCGTCTAGTTCTTCATAAAAGACTTGCTTTGGGAGTTGTGCACTATCCTCCTTAGCATCAATTGTAACGTCCTTGACAGAATTTTTCACAATTCTGGATTCCCATGGAAGTTCAGCGTCTCCTAAGTCTTCAACCAACTCTTCTTCTTTTACAATGACAGCTTCCTCTACTTGTTCCAGTACGAAGTCATGCCCTGTTCTGTCCACTGGAGTTTCTAGTATCTCCTTCATGCTACGCTCTTCTTTCGATTGTCCACATGGGGCTATGGAAGGTCCTTGAATGTTCGAACGTCTAGAAGATAATTGACTTATAGCTTGCTCCAGTTGATGAAGGGTTGTTTGAAGTTGAGCTACTGTTTCCTTGAGGCGAACCTCTGATTCTCGGGGTGATGGATTTGGATGTGGTACATGGGGAAGTGGTGGTGTTTGGGAGTAATTGGATTAGAATTGGCATAAATGAGGATCATATGATGGTGAATGGTGAAAAGGAGCTTGTGAGTGTAGTGGTTCGAAGTCATGTTGAGAAGATGGCCTATATGCACAGGGTGGAGCTTGTTGGTAACTACAAGGTTGTCCACCATGTCTATTGGCTTGGTATGTATTGTAGAATGGTCTTTGTCCATGATATCTTGGAGGGTGTTGTTCCCTAAAGGGTTGATCAGATCCTCTTGGCTCCATCCATCTTTGATTGCTCTGACCTTGATGCATGTTCCTATTATAACTTTCACTCTTTTCAACAATATTAGAACCAAACTCAAAGCGAGAGGGGTGAGAATTCATAGTAGCTAATAAAAATAAAAGAAGAGAATAAGAATAAATAAACAAGTAAAAGAGAAATATTTACAATAACCAATAATAAGGCACACGATTGCAGTTTCCTGGCAACAGCGCCATTTTGAAAGAACTGAAGATTGATGGTTTAGAAGTTATAGTAAACTCTCGTTGCAAGTATAGTTACTAAACCAGGAAATCAACCTTTCTTAAAAACGTTTTGGTTGTCACAAGTAACAAACTCCTTAATAAATTGATAACCGAAGTATTTAACCTCGGGTCGTCTTCTCAAGGAACTGCAGGGAAGTATGTTCTTATTATTGGTTATGAAGATTGTAAATCGGGGTTTTGAAGATGAGGAACAAGTAATTTAAATTGCAATTAAAATAAGTAAAAGACTGTAAAGTAAATAAATAACTGTAAAATAAACTTTTGGCAAGGTATGAGAAATTGGAAGTTCTATCCTAGTTATCCTTATCAATGATGATAAAAATTGAATCTTAATTCCACTTAGTTAGCCTTTACTTAAAGTAAAGAAAGGTCAAGTGACTAATTATGTTGATCTTCAAATCCTAGTTAATCCCTAAGGAAAGATTGAAATTATTGAAGTTCAATTCAATTAGCAAAGATAACAATTATCAATCATGTTGAGTTTGATAACTCCTGAGTTACTGATTTCTTAACCAAGATAAAAGGGGAAAAGTAAATCTACTGGAATAAAAATGTCTTCAGATTGGAAGCAACAGTAACATAAATAAAAGAGAGCAATAATAAACTGAAATACCTCAAATAACATTAATTCAAAGAGTAATCTGTAACATAGAAGAATTCATAAACTAAATTGAGAAGATAAATAAAAAGGAATGTTTAACCTGATAAAAAGAGATAATCCTGAAAGCAAAAGAAATCCTAATTCTAAATCCTAAAAGAGAGAGGAGAGAACCTCTCCCTTAAAACTACATCTAATTCATGAATACTAGCTAATTGGAGACTCTCCTCTGAATGGATGCATTCCCCCACTTCATAACCTCTGATCTGTGCCTTCTGGACTTGGATTTGGGCCAAAAAGGGCTACAGAAATCGCTGGGAGCATTTTCTGTAATTTCTGGTGTGTGACCTCCGTCAAGCGTCCGCGTGGGTCACGCGGTCGCGTCATTTGGAGTTTTCCTTATCACGCGGTCGCTTCAATCATGCGTCCGCGTTACTACCATTTCGCGCTGGCATACAGCCGCGTCGCTCATGCGATCGCGTCACTGCCTGTTTCTTCAAAGACTTCGTTTTATGCTTTTCTTCTAATTTTGTATGTTTCCTTTCCATCATTTAAGTCATTCCTCCCTTAGAAGATCTGAAACTACTCAACACACGAATCACGGCATCAAATGGAAGTAAAGGGTAATTAAAATAATTATTTTTAAAGCATAGGAAACATGTTTTTCACATACATCATATAATAAGGAAGGGAAAGTAAAACCATGCAATTTATATGAATAAGTGAGTGAAGGATTGAATAAATCACTTAAATTAGGCACAAAGTATATCATAAAATATGGGTTTATCAGCTTTCTGAGGTTTGACTGGGATGCTGTCAAGCAGAGGATAGCCCTTGATCCTACTGTTCCATGGTTCATGGGAAAGAATACAGCAATGCCTAAGGGAATCAAGCTGATGTATCTGAATGATGAGGCTCGGCTCTGGCACCAGATCCTGAGCAACTTTGTTATGCCGAGCACTCATGAGACGGAGCTGCCTGCTGCTATGATCACCCTCATCTGGTGCGTGATGGAGGGTAAGGACATGTATCTTCCACGTTTCATCAGGTATTACATGGCCAGGGTCCATATCCGAGGCACTCTTCCTTTTCCTTATTTGATTACACAGCTCGGCCGTCGAGCTGACGTGCCTTGGGAGCTGGCTGATGAAAAGCCACCTGCTGCAGACTGCAAGAAGATTATCCCTCACAGTAGGAAGTTTCAGGCTTTGGGTTACAGACCCCCATTCCTCACCGCTTTTGATGAGACAGCCACACCTTCAGCTGCCCCTTCTTCTTCTACTGCTGCCCCAGCTACCACCACTGCACCTCCACCTGCCTCAGAGCCCGTTTACCACCTCGTGCACCGCTTATTTCAGTAGCTGGACCAGAGGGAGCGCCGCAACCGACGACGATATGAGAGATCTGAGCGTCGCAACAAGCGACGCTATGAGAACCTCAAGTTGATGATCCGATCTGGCGGTGACATCCCCTCCGAGCCTGATACACCATCAGAGCCATCTGAGGAGGAGGCGGACGAGCATGAGGATGAGACACATGCACAGAGAGCGACTGAGCAGGCAGGACCAGAGCGGGCTGCACCACAGCGTGAGGAGCCACATCAGGTTCAGGCCGCAGACCCAGAGATCCCTCTCCATCAGCACCTCCACTGCAGCAGACAGATCCTCCTACCCTTATGCAGTCTGCAGACCCTTAGGTCACCACAGAGACACCAGCAGCCCATCCTTCCGGTGATGACACTTCTTCACACCCAGCTTGAGTGAGCATCGAGGACGATGCTTTATTTTAAGTGTGGGGAGGTAGCCATCCCTGACATATCTTTTTGGTGAACCACTACAGACTCTTTTTTATCTTATTTTGTTTATTTTTTCTGTATTTTTATTTTTATTTTTATTTTTATCAATACTTATACATTGTTCTTTTGCTATATTTCTACCCTATTTTCCGCATTTTTCACTTTAGTTCATATTTTAGCCATTTAGTTTAGTTTGCAATTCTAAACTTATTAGTTATAGAATATGTGGATTCATTAGTATAGTTTACCCTTTTAGCATATGATAGTTTGGTTTAAATTGAAAATAAAAAGGAAGTAAACTAGAGACTTTAGTAAATTAAAACAATCCACACACCTTGTATATATAGCATTACATGTTAGTTAGTTAACAACATTTCATCAAGGAACAACACTAAGATTTTAAGGGCCACCCTAAGATTTACATTGAGAATAATGGGAACTCTTAATTTTTACTTGCATGACATATATAACTGATATATGATTTTTGAGCTGGAGAACACACAGCCTGTGAGTTTTGAGCTTAATTGTATGGTTGCATTCAAACCATAAATTTCATTCCTGTGTGTTTTACCCTTCTTTTTCATTCTGATGTTCTTTACTTTGTTTTAATCTATATGTCCAATTATAGAATATAGATACATACCAAGAGATGATTGAGGCCATCATTTGAATTTTTCCTCAGTTATCTGATGAGCGGATATTTTATACGCTTTTTGGGGTTAATTTCATATAGTTTTGAGTATGTTCTAGTTAGTTTTTAGTCTATTTTCATTAGTTTTTAGAAAAAATTCATATTTCTGGACTTTACTATGAGTTGTGTGTTGTTCTGTAATTTCAGGTATTTTTCTGGCTGAAATTGAAGGAGCTGAGTAAAAATCTTATTCAGGCTGAAAAAGGACTGCTGATGCTGTTGGATTCTGACCTCCCTGCACTCAAAGTGGATTTTCTAGAGCTACAGAACTCAAAATGGCATGCTTCCAATTGCGTTGGAAAGTAGACATCCAGGGCTTTCCAGAAATATATAATAGTTCATACTTTGCACAAGGATAGACGACGTAAACTGGCGTTCAATGCGAGTTCTCTGCCCAATTCTGGCGTCCAGCGCCAGAAAAGGATCAAAAGCTGGAGTTGAACGCCCAAACTGGCATAAAAACTGGCGTTCAACTCCACAAATGGCCTCTGCACGTGAATTGCTTAAGTCTCAGCCTAGCACACACCAAGTGGGCCCCAGAAGTGGATCTCTGCATCATCCATCATAGTTTACTCATATTTTGTAACCCTAGTCTACTAGTTTAGTATAAAAACAACTTTTAGAGACTTATTTTGCATCTCATGACATTCTAGATCTAAACTTTGTATTCTCTGATGGCATGAGTCTCTAAACCCCATTGTTGGGGGTGAGGAGCTCTGCTGTGTCTCGATGAATTAATGCAAGTATTTCTGTTTTCCATTCAAACACGCGTGTTCCTATCTAAGATGTTCATTCGCACTTAACTGTGATGACGGTGATGATCTGTGACATTCATCACCTTCCTCAAACCAAGAACGTGTGCCTGACAACCACCTCCGTTCTATATACGATTGAATGAGTATCTCTTAGATTCCTTAATCAGAATCTCCGTGGTATAAGCTAGAACTGATGGCGGCATTCATAAGAATCCGGAAAGTCTAAACCTTGTCTGTGGTATTCCGAGTAGGATTCAGGGATTGAATGACTGTGACGAGCTTCAAACTCCTGAAGGCTAGGCGTTAGTGACAGA
>NC_029791.2:107464469-107505145 GCF_000816755.2 Arachis ipaensis
GCGTGAACAAGAAGACAGAGGAAAGCAGAGATTCAGAAGACAAAGCATCTCCAAAACTCTAACATATTTTCCATTACTGCACAACAAGTAACCTTTAATCCATGCTCTATTGTTCATTTGCAATTCAACTGATAAACATAATTGACTTCCTGACTAAGATTTACAAGATAACCATAGATTGCTTCAAACCAACAATCTCCGTGGGATGCGACCCTTACTCACGTAAGGTATTACTTGGACGAGCCACAGAGGCGGCTAAATCCAGCCATGAAAGAAGTGGTGCAGAAAGAGGTCACCAAATTACTGGAGGCTGGGATTATTTATCCTATTTCTGATATCCCCTGGGTGAGCCCTGTTCAAGTCGTCCCAAAAAAGGGAGGCATGACAGTGATTCATAATGAAAAAAATGAACTGGTTCCTACAAGAACAGTTACAGGGTGGCGCATGTGTATTGACTATAGAAGGCTCAATACAGCCACCAGAAAGGATCATTTTCCTTTACCATTCATAGACCAGATGCTAGAAAGACTAGCAGGTCATGATTATTACTGCTTTTTGGATGGCTACTCAGGCTATAACCAGATTGTAGTAGATCCCCAGGATCAAGAGAAAACAACATTCACATGTCCATCCGGAGTGTTTGCTTATAGAAGGATGCCATTTGGGCTATGTAATGCGCCTGTAACCTTCCAAAGATGCATGCTCTCTATTTTCTCTGATATGGTGGAAAAATTTCTGGAAGTCTTCATGGATGACTTTTCAGTATATGGAGACTCATTCAGCTCCTGTCTTGATCACCTGATACTTGTTCTGAAAAGATGCCAAAAGACTAACCTAGTTTTAAACTGGGAAAAGTGTCACTTCATGGTGACTGAAGGAATTGTTCTTGAGCATAAAATCTCAAACAAGAGAATAGAGGTGGATCAAGCAAAAATAGAGGTAATTGAAAAATTACCACTACCTGCCAATGTTAAGGCAATCAGAAGCTTTCTGGGGCATGCAGGATTCTATAGGAGGTTTATAAAGGATTTCTCAAAAATCGCAAAACCTCTAAGCAATCTGCTAGCTACTGACACGCCATTTGTGTTTGACACAGAGTGCCTGCAGGCGTTTGAAACGCTGAAAGCTAAGCTGGTCACCGCACCAGTTATTTCTGCACCAGACTGGACACTACCATTTGGGCTAATGTGTGATGCCAGTGATCACGCCATTGGTGCAGTGCTGGGACAGAGGCATGACAAGCTTTTGCACGTCATTTATTATGCTAGTCGCGTTTTAAATGATGCCCAGAAAAATTACACAACCACAGAAAAAGAATTACTTGCAGTGGTTTACGCCGTTGACAAGTTCAGATCATACTTAGTAGGATCAAAAGTGATTGTATATACTGATCATGCTGCTCTTAAATATCTACTCACAAAGCAGGATTCAAAACCCAGGCTCATCAGATGGGTGTTGCTTCTGCAAGAGTTTGATATAGAAATAAGAGACATAAAGAGAATCCTGGAACGGACAGTAAATACCCGTAGAAAGGATTGGGCACGGAGCTTGGATGATGCTCTGTGGGCTTACAGGACAGCATTCAAGACCCCTATAGGGACCTCTCCATACCAACTCGTGTATGGTAAGGCATGTCAACTGCCCGTGGAACTGGAACATAAGGCCTACTGGGCAACCAGATTCCTAAACTTTGATGCCAAACTAGCAGGAGAAAAACGATTGCTCCAGTTAAATGAGCTAGAGGAATTCAGATTCACAGCTTTCGAAAATGCCAAGCTTTATAAAGAAAAATAAAAAAAGTGGCATGACAGAAAGCTGTCATCTAGAATCTTTGAACCAGGACAGAAGGTTCTGTTGTTTAACTCTAGACTCAGGCTATTCCCCGGGAAACTGAAATCCCGGTGGAGGGGACCATACGTGATTACAAGTGTATCACCATATGGTTATGTGGAGCTTCAAGATATTGATTCTGATAAGAAGTTCATTGTCAATGGACAGAGAATCAAGCATTGTCTTGAAGGCAAAATTGAGCAAGAATGCTCAAGGCTGAAGCTAGATTAAAAGCTCAGCAAGGTCCAGCTAAGGACATTAAAGAAGCGCTTGTTGGGAGGCAACCCAATTTTTATTTATTTTCATGGTTTTTCATGTTTTATTAGGTTCATGATCATGTGGAGTCACAAAATAAATATTAAAAATTGAAAACGGAATCAAAAACAGCAGAAGAAAAATCACACCCTGGAGGAAGCACCTGTCTGGCGTTCAACGCCAGAACAGAGCATGGTTCTGGCGCTGAAACGCCCAAAATGGGCAACATCCTGGCGCTGAACGCCCAGAACAAGCATGGTTCTGGCGTTTAACGCCAGAAATGGCTAGTAAATGGGCGTTGAACGCCCAAAATGGGCACCAACCTGGCGCTGAATGCCCAGAGTTGTGTGCAAGGGCATTCTGCATGCCTAAATTGGTGCAGGGACGTAAATGCCTTGACACCTCAAGATCTGTGGACCTCACAGGATCATTTCAAGATCTGTGGACCCCACAGGATCCCCACCTTCCCTCCTTATAATCTTAGTTTTTTTTCTTTCCACATCTTCTTCTTCATCTATTCCCTCTTCTTTTGCTCGAGGGCGAGCAACATTCTAAGTTTGGTGTGGTAAAACAATTATGTGAAGGATCTATAGCTCAGTGGTAGAACATGTGGCTGCAAATCAAGAGATACCTCAGGGGATGCACTTCCCTCCACATAATTATTGGAAGCAACTGAGGATAGACGAAGTAAACTGGCGTTCAACGCTAGTTCTCTGCCCAATTCTGGCGTCCAGCGCCAGAAAAGGATCAAAAGCTGGAGTTGAACGCCCAAACTGGCATAAAAACTGGCGTTCAACTCCACAAATGGCCTCTGCACATGAATTGCTTAAGTCTCAGCCCAGCACACACCAAGTGGGCCCCAGAAGTGGATCTCTGCATCATCCATCATAGTTTACTCATATTTTGTAACCCTAGTCTACTAGTTTAGTATAAAAACAACTTTTAGAGACTTATTTTGCATCTCATGACATTCTAGATCTAAACTTTGTATTCTCTGATGGCATGAGTCTCTAAACCCCATTGTTGGGGGTGAGGAGCTCTGCTGTGTCTCACTGAATTAATGCAAGTATTTCTGTTTTCCATTCAAACATGCTTGTTCCTATCTAAGATGTTCATTCGCGCTTAACTGTGATGGAGGTGATGATCTGTGACACTCATCACCTTCTTCAAATCATGAACGTGTGCCTGACAACCACCTCCGTTCTATATACGATTGAATGAGTATCTCTTAGATTCCTTAATCAGAATCTCCGTGGTATAAGCTAGAACTGATGGCGGCATTCATGAGAATCCGGAAAGTCTAAACATTGTCTGTGGTATTCCGAGTAGGATTCAGGGATTGAATGACTGTGACGAGCTTCAAACTCTTGAGGGCTGGGCGTTAGTGACAGACGCAAAAGGATAGTAAATCCTATTCCAACCGGATTGAGAACCAACCGGTGATTAGCCGTGCTGTGACAGAGTGCGTGAGCGTAGTTTTCACTGGAAGGATGGAAGGTAGACATTGACAACGGTGATCCACCAACACACAGCTTGCCATAGGAGGACGTGCGTGCGTGAACAAGAAGACAGAGGAAAGCAGAGATTCAGAAGACAAAGCATCTCCAAAACTCCAACATATTCTCCATTACTGCACAACAAGTAACCTTTAATCCATGCTCTATTGTTCATTTGCAATTCAACTGATAAACATAATTCACTTCCTGACTAAGATTTACAAGATAACCATAGATTGCTTCAAACCAACAATCTCCGTGGGATTCGACCCTTACTCACGTGAGGTATTACTTGGACGACCCAGTGCACTTGCTGGTCAGTGGTACGAATTGTGAAAAGTGTGATTCATAATTCGTGCACCATTATCCCAAATTAGCCTACATTTTACATCACTCTTGTTAGCCCCCTTGAGCTTTTTAAATCCCCTTCTGTTCTATAACCACATTACTAGCCTTAAGCAAAAAAATAAAATAAAAATCCCAAGTTGAATCCTTGGTTAGCTTAAGATAGATATTATGTACAATTTAAGAATAGGGAACTTTATGGGAACATGGGATGATAGAAACAAAGTAGGAATTTAAAAAGAATAAGTTCTTCCAAAAAAAATTTTGAGAAGCATGTTCATGTGAAATCAAAACAATTGAATTACCATGTGCATTGATAATATATATATATATATATATATATATTTCAGTATTTAAATAAGGGGATACAAAAATTCCCCAAATACAAAATAAAAAAAATCAATGCACATGGGATAAAATTAAATTTAATACATGAGTTTGCAATACAAAGAGGGAAAATCTGGGCAAATAGGTTAAGAAACTTTGATTTATAAAGTATGTATGTTAGGTGAGATCTTAGACTAGTCAAGGATTCACTTATTAGCTCACTTAGCCTTATACATATACCCTTACCTTTACCTTGGCCCCATTACAACCTTGAATAAGACCTCATGATTTTTGTATGTCTGTATTCTATAATTGTTGATTGGTTAGATGAAGAACAAAGTTATAGAAAGAAAGGATCGAAAAATAATAGAGTGATTAACCCAATAAACACTGAGTGACTAGAGAGTAAACACAAAATCCAGTGAGGGTTCAATAGCTCATCAGCATATATCTCTGCTTAAATTGTTAATTGTCTTGCAAGTTTGTGAAATATTTTTAACCATCTCAAATGTAAAAGTGCTTTAACATTATCTAAGGTTTGGCTATGCATATATGATTCCTTGAGGATATGAATTAATTTAACTACATGTAAGCTTTATATACAAGTGAATAACAATTAAAATTGCATGATTCATTTAGGTAGTTGCATTTAGAATAGATTGCATTGCATGAGATTCCACCACTTTAACCTTACCTTACTCTTTATCTTGGATTTAGCATGAGGACATGCTATTGTTTAAGTGTAGGGAGGTTGATAAACCTATATTTCATTATATATTTTGTGCTCAATTTAAGTGATTTATTCAACCCTTCACCTACTTATTCATGTGAAATTGCATGGTTTTACTTTTCCTTCCTTATTATGTGATATATGTGAAAAACATGTTTCCTATGCTTTAAAAATAATTATTTTAATTACCTTTTATTACCATTCGATGTCGTGATTTGTGTGTTGAGTATTTTTAGATTTCCTAAGGCAGGAATGATTAAAGGATGGAAAGGAAACATACAAAAATAGAAGAAAAGCACAAAATAGAGTTTTTGAGGAAAACAGGCACCGACGCAAACGCATGGACGACGCAGCCGTGCGCCTAGTACGAAAATGGAGTGACGCGAACGCGTGACTGATGCGGACGCGCGCCTTGAGCATAACGCAGATGACGCGTATGCGTGACCGAAGCGAATGCGTGATAAGGAAAACTCCAAGATGACGCGACCGCGTGACCCACGCGGACGCGTGTCAGAGGCCACGCACCAGAAACTGCAGAAAACGCTCCCAGCGATTTCTGAAACCCTTTTTGGCCCAGATCCAAGTACAGAAAGCACAGATTAGAGGTTATAAAGTGGGGAAATGCATCCATTCAGAGGGAGGCCCTCAATTATTCACTTTTCATGATTTAGATGTAGTTTTTAGAGAGAGGTTCTCTCCTCTCTCTTAGGTTTTAGGATTAGGATTCCTCTTAAAGGATTTAGGATTTCAACTCTTTATCAGGTTCAATATTTATTTTACTTTATATTTCTCTTTTACTTTCAGATACTTTAATGCTCTCATTTAATTACTTATGTTGCCAAATTGGCTTATGAGCCATTCATGTTAGGATTTTCTTTATTTAATATAAACTGAGGTATTTTAGACTTATGATTCTTATTTAGCTTTTTATATTCTTGGTTTAAATTGATTAATTGGTAACTCTTGAATTGTCAAACTCATCGTGATTGATAATTGTTATCTTTGCTGATTGATCTAAATTCCTATAACTCTAGTCTTTCCTTAGGAGTTGACTAGGACTTTAGGTGTTAAATTGATTTATCCACTTGACTTACCTTCATAGTTAGAGGTTGACTAGTGGGAGAAAAATATAATTCTCATCACCATGGATAAGGATAACTAGGATAGGACTTTTGAATTTTCATACCTTGCCAAGAGTTTATTTTACAGTTATTTATTTATTTTACTTGTCATTTAAATTACTCGTTCCTTACTTTCAAAACCCCTAATTTACAAAACTCATAACCAATAATAAGAACACCTCCCTGCAGTTCCTTGAGAAGACGACCCGAGGTTTAAATACTTCGGTTATCAATTTTAAAGGGGTTTGTTACTTGTGACAACAAAAACGTTTGTAAGAAAGGACTTTTGTTGGTTTAGAAGCTATACCTGCAACAAGGATTTATCTGCGAATTTATAGACCACGCAAAAGTTTCTCTCTTCAAAAGTAGGTTGATAAACCCATATTTCATGATATATTTTGTGCTCAATTTAAGTGATTTATTCAACCCTTCACCCACTTATTCATGTAACATTGCATGGTTTTACTTTTCCTTCCTTATTATGTGATATATGTGAAAAACATGTTTCCTATGCTTTAAAAATAATTATTTTAATTACCTTTTATTACCATTCGATGCCGTGATTTGTGTGTTGAGTATTTTCAGATTTCTTAAGGCAGGAATGATTAAAGGATGGAAAGGAAACATACAAAAATAGAAGGAAAGCACAAAATGGAGTTTTTGAGGAAAACAGGCAACGACGCGAACGCATGGACGACGTGGCCGCGCGCCTAGCACGAAAAGGGAGCGACACGAATGCGTGACTGACGCGGACGCGCGCCTTGCGCAGAACGCAGATGACGCGTACGCGTGACCGAAGCGAATGTGTGACAAGGAAAACTCCTAGATGACGCGACCACGTGACCCACGCGGACGCGTGACAAACGCCACGCACCAGAAACTGCAGAAAACGCTCCCAACAATTTTTGAAACCCTTTTTGGCCCAGATCCAAGTACAGAAAGAACAGATTAGAGGTTATACAGTGGGGGAATGCATCCATTCAGAGAGAAGGCCCTCAATTATTCACTTTTCATGATTTAGATGTAGTTTTTAGAGAGAGGTTCTCTCCTCTCTCTTAGGTTTTAGGATTAGGATTCCTCTTAAAGGAGTTAGGATTTCTTATTATTTCAATTTAGGATTTCAACTCTTTGTCAGGTTCAATATTTCTCTTACTTTATATTTCTCTTTTACTTTCAGATACTTTAATGCTCTCATTTAATTATTTATGTTGCCAAATTGGCTTATGAACTTTCTATGTTTAGATTGATTTTCTTAATTAATAATTTGAGGTATTCCAGATTTATAATTCTTATTTAGCTTTCTATATTCTTGGCTTAAATTGATTAATTGGTAACTCTTGAGTTGTCAAACTCATCGTGATTGATAATTGTTATCTTTGCTGATTGATCTAAATTCCTATAACTCTAGTGTTTCTTTAGGAGTTTACTAGGACTTTAGGTGTTAAATTGATTTATCCACTTGACTTACCTTCATAGTTAGAGGTTGACTTAGTGGGAGCAAAATATAATTCTCATCACCATTGATAAGGATAACTAGGATAGGACTTCCGAATTTTCATACCTTGCCAAGAGTTTATTTTACAGTTATTTATTTGATTTACTTGTCATTTAAATTACTCGTTCCTTACTTTCAAAACCCCCAATTTACAAAACTCATAACCAATAATAAGAACACCTCCCTGCAGTTCCTTGAGAAGACGACCCGATGTTTAAATACTTCGGTTATCAATTTTAAAGGGGTTCGTTACTTGTGACAACCAAAACGTTTGTAAGAAAGGACTTTTGTTGGTTTAGAAGCTATACCTGCAACGAGGATTTATCTGCAAATTTCTAGATCACGCAAAAGTTCTTTCTTCATGGGAGGCACCCCACCATGGTAACCTCTTTCCATTCTCTTGTGTATATATTTGATGAATGAATTGAGTTACCATTGATAGGTACTTTCTTTCTTTTACTCTTGTATATATTGCCTTATGTGTTAGTTTGTTTGGTTAGATTTATGCTTTAACTTATAGGTTAGTTATTTTGAATTGCATCTTGTTTTGAATTGCATTTTTGTTTGAATTGAATAATAGAGTATTTGAAAAATTTTTCAATAAGATAAGGATTTTTTTTTAATTTTGAATTTTGGTTAGTGTTAGACATATAAATAGTGGGTGAGAGTACCCTGTTTCTATTCTATGTTTCTAAACAAAAAAAAGCCCCCTCACGCGTACGCTTGACCCACGCGTACGTGTTACCCTCCATTCTGAAGAGAATCATGGCGTGCCAGGATCGTGCGCGTACTATGCCATCGCACGGTCCAGATAGAGAGTTGCGCGAGAAAGATATGAAAACTGTGCATCTAGCATAATTCTAACGCGCGCGTACGCTTTCCCGACGCATACACGTCGGCTTCTGTTTCCCTTTGTCACGCTTATGCTTTCTAGACGCGTACGCGTGGTAAGCCATTTTTCCTTGTCACGCGTATGCGTCATATCCCGCATACGCGTGACCGCCCTCTGTTCACATACTCTTCTTTTTTTCTCTTCTTTCTATTTCTTTTCTTCTTTTCTCTTCTCTTCCTTCCTTCTTTCAACCACCATCCACCACCACCATTTACCATCCACCATCATCTTCTTTACTTAATTAGTTAGTTAGTTGTTTGGTTAGTTAGTTAGTTAGTTAATTTTCTGTTTTAGTGGATAAGTGTTGGATTATTGATTTAATTTGTTGTTTATTGCTGCTGATTACTAATAGGATGCTATTTTAGCATTATTGTTGTAAATATTCATTGTTGGATTTTTTTATTGAGGTTATACTTTGTTGCTTGGTATTGAACTATTCATGCTTAATGATTGTGCATGCCAAGTACTTGTAAGTTACCTCCACAAGATTTTAAAGTTTTTGAATTGCATGTTTTGGCCACCATGTGATTTAAATTATTTCACCATAATGAGGCCATTTATGTATAATCGATGCATTTTTTTTAGGTGATGCTTGTTTATAATTGATCTTTCTTTACGTCGCCTAGTTCATGCATTGAGATTTTGGAATTGTGAAATTGGATCATAAGCTTACCTAGTGACATATTTTTGAACTTTTCATCTTTGTGGACCATGCTTGCTATGTGATAGATTTCAACTTCTATCTCTATTTTTCTATGTTGCATAGCATCCATGTTCCACCTTCTATGTCAATTAGGTGATGCGAACTAAACTTCAAGGTGTGTCATTGATTCATGTGTGATTTTCATAGTTTCTTTTGTTCATTAGTTTCCTTGCACATCAACCAATGTCCACTCATTATCCATTTCACAATTGCTTGATTATTTGCTTGAGTGCTTTCATGCTTCTTTATTGCTTGTTTGTTTGTCTTAACCTACAAGTTTTCTTCGAAGTATTTCAAGCACACTAGAATGAGTGAAGTGCATACTTCTTTTGTGTAATTGTGACATAGTTTTCAATGCTAGTATGTGTGTTCTAAACCGCATGCAACTTAGAATTCACGCACTATTTTCATCAATGTCACAACCTTATTCACTTCATTTTAGTGATCATCACCTCTTTCCAACAATTTATGCTCCCTTACTTTTGCATTTACTTATCTTCCTATCTTGTTTTCTATCTTCAGGACAAGTTACCATATGTAACACCCTAACTTTTAGCACCTCATGATCGTACTAAAAGTTTGAGCACCACTTACCTCTATTCCTTTAATTATATACTATGTTTATTTAATATTGAGCCTTCGTGAATACGAACAGAAACTTTAGTCAAGAAAACGAAAGATCCTTACTTTACTTTAAACTACTTAATCACAAAAGTATATACATTCACATAGCAAAAGATCCTCAAATACAAGTCCTACCCCTCTAAAATCCAAAACCATAAACGACGAGGGGAAAAATAAATTCTAACAACTCAACTCGTGAATATAATCTGCTATGCTCCTGTAGCTCCACACTAAACCTTTGTGTAACACCCTAATTACCCTAAGCTTTACCTCGCGCTGTAAAGCAAAGGTTAATCAGAGATTACGACAGTTCTAAAACTCATACGTATAATATATATATATATATATATATATATAGAAGAAATATTATAATCTAGAAGCCCGATGAAGGATATAGCTCAAAAACAGGATTTCAAACGCACAAAACATACTAACGAAGCTACTAGCTTAAGGCACAAGAAACAAATAAGATACAGCAAAATATAAGTATATAATGTCATAGGAAACTAGCCACAGCTCGTGGAGTTTAAGCCGGCTAGCCATGTACAAGTATATAGAACCATACAGAAACCTGACAGTTTAAAAACAGCTTATACAAGTTTTTCTCTCATAATACAAGCCTCTAGGCAAAGACAAAATACAAAAGGAGAGATGTATAAACAAGATAAACCCAAAAAGACTCCAAAAGAATCCAAGATCCTCCGCTTCTATCACCATCCCAAAACAACTCACCGAGGTGGGTTGCGACCTGCATCTGAAAAACACAACAAAGATATGGTATGAGAACCGGAGGTTCTTAGTATGGTAACAGTGCCCAGTGATGTAGGATATAAGACCCCGAGATGCCAAAGGCAATCCTAGACTTCATATCCATCACGAGAATTCAAACTTAAAGCCTTCTAAAACAAATAAGCATAATTATAAACCTTAACCTAAATAAACGGGGTACTCTATCTTAGGGGATTTCTATTCTAACCAAACACCGCTGTCCCACAGCCTTCCCCAACCTATCCTCCATGCGATTCCATCGCCACCTCCTTCCGAACCTCCTCAATCCCAGTAGAAAACACAGGTAATATACAATGCAAGTAAAACACAAGTAGAAGCATATAGGGCCAATAATTCAGATAGCAAATAGGCAAGCCATTTCAAGTAGTCAAAGCATACAAACAGATAGAAAATGCATATGATGAATGCCTGCCCTACTGGCTGTGATATCACATTGTCGGTTCAACTGCCTACCCGACACATCTCCATGGAGACATCGCCCTTCGGAATTCTCCTATGGGAACCCCCGAGATATAGTGCCCGGAGCACTGTCCAGATACCGGCGCCTGCACACCTCTAGATCCGAAAGGATAGGAGCGGGATACTCTTGCCACAGACCTCACATCTCAACGCAAGCAGGACGAACCACCGCCCTTACGCCGTTGCCGCTACCTCGACAGGCGGGATCCAACCCCGTCCTTGCCAGGCGCATAGCGTCTCATAATCTTAGTAAAAATCAGTACTTTAGTGGTTTTCAGAAAACATTTTCAATATACATGGATCCGTCATCTCATTCAGAGTCCTCGACTCATCTCAACCACCGTAAATTCACATCTTAGTTCCAAAATCAATAGTTCCTCAATTCTTGTCTCATACATCAACCATTCATCACATAACGTCAAACCATCCTCAACACGCCAGAAACCTAGGCCTCCGTTTTCTAAGTTTTCTGATTAATATCATATAAAACCCCTAAAATCTTTCCCAATACTTTAAATGTCTAAAACTAGGCCCAATAGTCCTAAAATGCTGTTAGAAGCTTACAACCTTGTTGGGAAGATAGAATAGTTTAAAACATAGTAAAATTTGAGAAACATGACGTGTGCGGCCGCACAGGTGTGTGTGCGTGCGCACGCCCAGGAAATCTTAAAATGTGTGCGTAAGTGGTGCACGAAATTGTGATCATCAATGGCGCCAACAACTTGGTACGCACAATTGTAATCTCAACTCTTTGTCACAACTCCGCACAACTAACCAGCAAGTGCACTGGGTCGTCCAAGTAATAAACCTTACATGAGTAAGGGTCGATCCCACGGAGATTGTCGGCTTGAAGCAAGCTATGGTCATCTTGTAAATCTCAGTCAGGCGGATTTAAATGGTTATGGAGGATTGATAATTAAAAGATGAATAAAACATAAAATAGGATAGAGATACTTATGTAATTCATTGGTGAGAATTTCAGATAAGCGTATGAAGATGCTTTGTTCCTTCTGAACCTCTGCTTTCCTATTGCCTTCTTCCAATCATTCATACTCCTTTCCATGGCAAGCTNTCGCGAGTTTGAAGCTCGTCACAGTCATCCCTTTCCAGATCCTACTCAGAATACCACAGACAAGGTTTAGACTTTCCGAATCTCAGGAATGGCCGCCAATAATTCTAGCCTATACTAGATTAGAAACCCAAGAGATACACATTCAAGCTTGATTACATGTAGAACGGAAGTGGTTGTCAGGCACGCGTTCATAGGTGAGAATGGTGATGAGTGTCACGGATCATCACATTCATCAAGTTGAAGAACGAGTGTATATCTTAGAGAAGAAGTAGGCGTGAATTAAATAGAAAAACAGTAGTACTTTGCATTAATTCATGAAGAACAGCAGAGCTCCACACCTTAATCTATGGTGTGTAGAAACTCTACCGTTGAGAATACATAAGTGAAAATAGTCTAAGCATGGCCGAATGGCCAGCCTCAAAGGTCTAAGGACTAAACGTCCCAAAGATTCTTTTAAATACAATAGTAAAAGGTCCTATTTGTAGAAAACTAGTAACCTAGGGTTTACAGAAATGAGTAAATGATGCAGAATCCACTTCTAGGCCCACTTGGTGTGTGCTTGGGCTGAGTATTGAAGCTTTCATGTGTAGAGACTTTTCTTGGAGTTAAACGCCAACTTTTGTGCCAGTTTGGGCGTTTAACTCCAGCTTTTATGCCAGTTTTGGCGTTTTGACGCCAGAATTTCTATGCTAACTTGGAACGCCGGTTTGGGCCATCAAATCTCGGGAAAAGTATGGACTATTATATATTGCTAGAAAGCCCAGGATGTCTACTTTCCAACGAAATTGGGCTTCTGTAGCTCCAGAAAATCCACTTCGAGTGAAGAGAGGTCAGAATCCAACAGCATCTGCAGTCCTTTTTTAGCCTCTGAATCAGATTTTTGCTCAGGTCCCTCAATTTCAGCCAGAAAATACCTGAAATCACAGAAAAACGCACAAACTCATAGTAAAGTCCAGAAATGTGATTTTTATTTAAAAACTAATAAAAACATAATAAAAGCTAACTAAAATATACTAAAAACATACTAAAAATAATGCCAAAAAGCGTATAAATTATCCGCTCATCACAACACCAAACTTAAATTGTTGCTTGTCCCCAAGCAACTGAAAATCAAATAGGATAAAAAGAATAGAATATACAATGAATTCCAAAAACATCTATAAAAATCAATCTTAATTAGATGAGCGGGGCTATTAGCTTTTTGCTTCTGAACAGTTTTGGCATCTCACTTTATCCTTTGAAGTTCAGAATGATTGGCGTCTATAGGAACTCAGAATTCAGATAGTGTTATTGATTCTCCTAGTTCAGTATGTTGATTCTTGAACACAGCTACTTTATGAGTCTTGGCCGTGACCCTAAGCATTTTGTTTTCCGGTATTACCACCGGATACATAAATGCCACAGACACATAACTGGGTGAACCTTTTCAGATTGTGACTTAGCTTTGCTAGAGTCCCCAATTAGAGGTGTCCAGAGCTCTTAAGCACACTCTTTTTGCTTTGGACCACGACTTTAACCGCTCAGTCTCAAGTTTTCACTTGACACCTTCACGCCACAAGCACATGGTTAGAGACAGCTTGGTTTAGCTGCTTAGGCCAGGATTTTATTCCTGTGGGCCCTCCTATCCACTGATGCTCAAAGCCTTAGATCCTTTTTATTTTACCCTTGCCTTTTGGTTTAAAGGGCTATTGACTTTTTCTACTTGCTTTTTCTTTTTTCTTTCTTTCTCTCTTTTTTTTCTTTTTTTTCGCATTTTTTTCTTTTCACTACTTTTTCTTGCTTCAAGAATCATTTTTATGATTTTTCAGATCATCAATAACATTTCTCCTTTTCCATCATTCTTTCAAGAGTCAACATTTTTAACATTCATAAACAACAATATCAAAAATATGCACTGTTCAAGCATTCATTCAGAAAACAAAAAGTATTGCCACCACATCAAAATAATTAAACTATTTTAAAATTCAAAATTCATGTACTTCTTTTTCTTTTTGCAATTAAAAACATTTTTCATTTAAGAAAGGTGATGGATTCATAGGACATTCATAACTTTAAGACATAGACTCTAAGACACTAATGATCATGTAATAAAGATACAAACATAGATAAACATAAAGCATAAAAATTCGAAAAACAGAAAAATAAGGAACAAGAAAATTAAAGAACGGGTCCACCTTAGTGATGGCGACTAGTTCTTCCTCTTGAAGATCTTATGGAGTGCTTGAGCTCCTCAATGTCTCTTCCTTGCCTTTGTTGCTCCTCTCTCATGACTCTTTGATCTTCTCTAATTTCATGAAGGAGGATGGAATGCTCTTGGTGCTCCACCCTTAGTTGTCCCATATTGGAACTTAATTCTCCTAGGGAGGTGTTAATTTGATCCCAATAGTTTTGTGGAGGAAAATGCATCCTTGAGGCATCTCAGGGATTTCATGATGAGGAATTTCTTCATGTTCTTGTCCATGAGTGAGATCTCTTATTTGCTCCATCCTTTTTCTTAGTAATGGGCTTGTCCTCATTAATGAGGATGTCTTCCTCTATGTCAATTCCAGCTGAATTGCAGAGATGACAAATGAGATGAGGGAAGGTTAACCTTGCCAAAGTAGAAGACTTGTCCGCTACTTTGTAGAGTTCTAGGATATAACCTCATGAACTTCTACTTCCTCTCCAATCATGATGCTATGGATCATGATAGCCCAGTCTATAGTAACCTCGGACCGGTTGCTAGTGGGAATGATTGAGCGTTGGATGAACTCCAACCATCCCCTAGCCACGGGCTTGAGGTCATGCCTTTTTATTTGGACCGGCTTCCCTCTTGAATCTCTTTTCCATTGAACGCCCTCTTCACAAATGTCTATGAGGACTTGGTCCAACCTTTGATCAAAGTTGACCCTTCTAGTGTAGGGGTGTGCATCTCCTTGCATCATTGGCAAGTTGAATGCCAACCTTACATTTTTCGGACTGAAATCTAAGTATTTTCCCCGAACTATTGTAAGCCAATTCTTTGGGTCTGGGTTCACATTTTGATCATGGTTCTTGGTGATCCATGCATTGGCATAGAACTCTTGAACCATTAAGATTCTGACTTGTTGAATGGGGTTGGCGAAAACTTCCCAACCTCTTCTTCGAATCTCATGTCGGATCTCCGGATATTCACCCTTTTTGAGCTTGAAAGGGACCTCGGGAATAACTTTTTTCTTGGCCACAACTTCATAGAAGTGGTCTTGATGCACCTTTGAGATGAATCTCTTCATCTCCCATGACTCGGAGGCGGAAGCTTTTGCCTTCCCTTTCCTCTTTCTAGAGGTTTTTCCGGCCATTGGTGCCATAAATGGTTATGGAAAAATAAAAAGTAACGCTTTTACCACACCAAACTTAGAAGGTTTGCTCGTCCTCGAGAAAAAGAAGAAGGAAGAGAGTAGAGGAAGAAGAAATAGAGGAGATAAAAGGGGGTTAGTGTTTCGGCCAAGGGGGAGTAGTGTTTAAGATATGTGAAAATGAAGGAGTGAAGATGGGTTTATATAGGAGTGGAGAGGGGGTCTTGGGTTCGGCCATGTATGGGTGGGTTTGGGAGGGAAATTGGTTTGAATTTGAATGGTGAGGTAGGTGGGGTTTTATGATGGATGGATGTGGATTGGTGAAGGGTTTATGGAGAAGAGGGTAGCATTTGATAGGTGAGGGGTTTTTGGGGAAGAGGTATTGAGTTGATTGGTGAAGGGTATTTGGGGAAAGGCATTATGGAAATGTGTGAAGAAGAGAGAGAGTGAGTTGAGGTTGGTGGGGATCCTGTGGGATCCACAGATCCTGAGGTATCAAGGATTTCTCATCCCTGCACCAATTAGGCGTGCAAAACGCCTTCTGCTGCCAATCCTGGCGTTAAACGCTAGGTTGCTACCCATTTCTGGCGTTTAACACCAGCTTCTTGACCTTTTCTGGCGTTAAATGCCAGTCTGGTGCCCATTTCTGGCGTTAAACACCCAGAATGGTGCCAGACTGGGCGTTTAACGCCCATTCTACTGCCCTTACTGGCTTTTAAACGCCAGTAGACTTCTCCTCCAGGTTGTGCTATTTTTCATTCTGTTTTTTAGTTTGTTTTTGCTTTTTCAATTGTTTTTGTGACTTCACACGATCATCAACTTATAGAAAACATAAAATAACAATGGAAAATAAAAATTTAACATAAATAAGTAAAATTGGGCTGCCTCCCAACAAGCGCTTCTTAAATGTCAGTAGCTTGACAGTGGGCTCTCATGGAGCCTCACAGATACTCAGAGCATGATGATGGCCTCTCAACACCAAACTTAGAGTTTGGTTGTGGCCTCCTAACACCAAACTTAAAGTTTGAATGTGGGGATTTTGTTTGACTCTGCATTGAGAGAAGCTTTTCATGCTTCCTCTCCATGGTTACAGAGGGAGATCCTTGAGCTTTAAACACAAGGGAGTCCTCATTCACTTGAAGGACCAATTCTCCTCTGTCAACATCAATCACAGCTCTTGCTGTGGCTAGGAAGGATCTGCCAAGGATGATGGATTCATCCATACACTTCCCAGTGTCTAGGATTATGAAATCAGCTGGGATGTAGTGGCCTTCAACCTTTACCAAGACATCCTCTACAAGTCCATAAGCCTATTTTTTTGAATTGTCTGCCATCTCTACTGAGATTTTTGCAGCTTGTACCTCAAGGATTCCTAGCTTCTCCATTACAGAGAGAGGCATGAGGTTTATGCTTGACCCTAGGTCATACAGAGCCTTCTCAAGGGTCATGGTGCCTATGGTACAAGGTATTGAGAACTTTCCAGGATCCTGTCTCTTCAGAGGTAATTTCTGCCTAGTCAAGTCATCCAGTTCTTTGGGGAGCAAGGGGGTTTCATCCTCCCAAGTTTCATTACCAAATAGCTTGGCATTTAGCTTTATGATTGCTCCAAGGTACTTAGCAACTTGTTCTTCAGTAACATCTTCATCCTCTTCAGAGGAAGAATACTCATCAGAGATCATGAATGGCAAAAGTAAATTCAATGGAATCTCTATGGTCTCAATGTGAGTCTCAGATTCCCATGGTTCCTCATTAGGGAACTCCTTGGAGGCCAGTGGATGTCCATTGAGGTCTTTCTTAGTGGAGATCACTGCCTCTTCCTCCTCTCCAGGTTCAGCCGTGTGGGTTATGTTGATGGCCTTGCACTCTCCTTTTGGATTCTCTTCTGTATTGCTTGGAAGAATACTAGGAGGGAGTTCAGTAACTTTCTTACTCAGCTGACCCACTTGTGCCTCCAAATTTCTAATAGAGGACCTTGTTTTAGTCATGAAACTTTGAATGGTTTTAATTAGATCAGAGACTACAATTGCTAAGTCAGAGTGGCTCTGCTTAGAATTCTCTGTCTGTTGCTGAGAAGATGATGGAAAAAGCTTGCTATTGCTAAACCTATTTCTTCCACCATTATTGTTGTTGAAGCCTTGTTGAGGCCTCTGTTGATCCTTCCATGAGAGGTTTGGATGATTTCTCCAAGAAGGATTATAGGTGCTTCCATAGGGTTCTCCCATGTAATTCACCTCTTCCATTGTTGGGTTCTCAGGATCATAAGCTTCTTCTTCAGATGAAGCTTCTTTGGTACTTCCTGTTGCTGCTTGCATTCCAGACAAACTCAGAGAAATCATATTGACTTGTTGAGTCAATATTTTGTTCTGAGCCAATATGGCATTCAGAGTATCAATCTCAAGAACTCCTTTCTTTTGATTTGTCCCATTATTCACAAGATTCCTTTCAGAAGTGTACATGAATTGGTTATTTGCAACCATTTCAATGAGTTTCTGAGCTTCTGCAGGCGTCTTCTTTAGATGAAGAGATCCTCCAGCAGAGCTGTCCGATGACATCTTGGACAGTTCAGATAGACCATCATAAAAAATACCTATGATGCTCCATTCTGAAAGCATGTCAGAAGGACACTTTCGGATCAATTGCTTGTATCTTTCCCAGGCTTCATAGAGGGATTCACCTTCCTTCCGTTTGAAGGTTTGGACTTCCACTCTAAGCTTGCTCAATTTTTGAGGTGGAAAGAATTTTACCAAGAAGGCATTGACTAGCTTTTCCCAAGAGTTCAGGCTTTCTTTAGGCTGTGAATCCAACCATGTTCTAGCTCTGTCTCTTACAGCAAAGGGAAAAAGCAAAAGTCTATAGACCTCGGGATCAACCCCATTGGTCTTGATAGTGTCACAGATTTGCAAGAATTCAGCTAAGAACTGATGAGAATCTTCTAATGGAAGTCCATGAAACTTGCAATTTTGTTGCATCAGAGAAACTAATTGAGGCTTAAGCTCAAAGTTGTTTGCTCCAATGGCAGAGATTGAGATGATTCTCCCATAGAAGTCGGGAGTAGATGCAGTAAAGTCACCAAGCACCTTCCTTGCATTGTTGGCATTGTTGTTGTTTTCGGCTGCCATGGCTTCTTCTTGTTTGAAAGTTTCTGTTAGGTCCTCTATAGAGAGTTGTACTTTAGCTTCTTTTAGCTTTCTCTTCAAGGTCCTTTCAGGTTCAGGATCAGCTTCAACAAGAATGCCCTTGTCTTTGCTCCTGCTCATATGAAAAGAGAGGAGAAGAAAATATAGAATCCTCTATGTCACAGTATAGAGATTCCTTGAGGTGTTAGAGGAAAATAAAAATAGAAGGATGAGGTAGAGAAGAGAGAATTCGAACTTATCAAGAGGGATAGAGTTTGAATTGCTGATAATGGAGAAGTGTTAGTCCTTTAAATAGAAGGATTCGGGAAGAGGGGAAGAATTTTCAAAATTAAAGTAAAAAGATTTTGAAATAATTAAGAGCAATTTTGAAAATTTGGTAAATGATTTTCAAAAACTAAGATTGGAAAAGAAATTAAGTGATTTTTGGAAAAGATTTTGAAATTAGAAATCAAAAAGATATGATTGAAAATTAATTTTGAAAAAGATGTGATTGAAAAGATATAATTGAGAAGATATGATTGAGAATCAAATTAAAAAGAGAAACTTTTAAAATTAAAGTTGATTACTTGACTAACAGGAAATTAAAAGATATGATTCTAGAATTAAAAGTTGATCCTTTCTTAATAGGCAAGTAACAACTTGAAAATTTTGAGTTAAATCATTAATTGTAGGAAGGATTTTCGAAAATAATAATAATTTAAAAAATGGAAATAAATTGATTTTGAAAAGATATGATTGAAAAGATATGATTTGAAAAAAATTTGATTTTGAAAAATTATGAAAATTTGAAAAAGATTTGAATTAAAATCAAAATCTTCCCTCTAGTGTCCTGGCGTTAAACGCCCAGAATGGCATCCATTCTGGCGTTTAACGCCCAAAATGCTACCTTTTTGGGTGTTTAATGCCCAGCCAGGCACCCTGGCTGGCGTTTAGACGCCAATTTTCCTTCTTCACTGGGTGTTTTGAATGCCCAGCTTTTTCTGTGTAATTTCTCTGCTGAATATTTTGAATCTTCAATTCTCTGTGTTATTGACTTGAAAAGACACAATTTTAAAAATTTTTAATGATGAGAAACAATAAAAAATGCAACTAAGATCAAATAAACAATGCATGCAAGACACCAAACTCAGAAGTTTGTATACTAAGGACTATAACAATTTAAAAATGCATGTAAGAAACAACAAAAGACACATAATAAGAGAAATTAAAGATCAGAGCACTGAAATCATCAAGAACAACTTGAAGATCAATGAAGAACATAATGCATATATTCGAAAAGTGCAAGAAGAATAAAGACATGCAATTAACACCAAACTTAAAAATTAACACTTGACTTAAACAAGAAACACCAAATATTTTTGGTTTTTATGATTTTATAAATTTTTTGTGATTTTTCGAAAATTATATGGAAAAAGAGAAAAAGGACTTCAAAATTCTTAATGAGAACTCCAGGAATCATGCAATGTTAGTCTAAAACCCCGGTCCAGGAATTAGACATGGCTTACTAGCCAGCCAAGTTTTCAGTGAAAGCTCCGGTCCAAAACACTAGACATGGCCAATGGCCAGCCAAGCTTTAGCAGATCATTACTTTCAACAGCAAGATTGATAGAAATCAATAAGCCCTTGTGATGATAAGTTGGAACCTCGGTCCAAAAGATTAGACATGGCTCCTCATCCAGCCAGACTTCAACAAATCATCATGAAACTCTAGAATTCATTCTTAAAAACTCTGAAGAACAAAATAGAAATACACATTTTTTTTTGAAATTTTTCGAAAATTGAAAACCAATAAGCTTAAACATAAAATAAAATTACCTAATCTGAGCAACAAGATGAACCGTCAGTTGTCCAAACTCGAACAATCCCCGGCAACGGCGCCAAAAACTTGGTGCACGAAATTGTGATCATCAATGGCGCCAACAACTTGGTACGCACAATTGTAATCTAAACTCTTTGTCACAACTTCGCACAACTAACCAGCAAGTGCACTGGGTCGTCCAAGTAATAAACCTTACGTGAGTAAGGGTCGATCCCACGGAGATTGTCGGCTTGAAGCAAGCTATGGTCATCTTGTGAATCTCAGTAAGGCGGATTCAAATGGTTATGGAGGATTGATAATTAAAAGATGAATAAAACATAAAATAGGACAGAGATACTTATGTAATTCATTGGCGAGAATTTCAGATAAGCGTATGAAGATACTTTGTTCCTTCTGAACCTCTGCTTTCCTATTGCCTTCTTCCAATCATTCATACTCCTTTCCATGCCAAGCTTTATGTTGGGCATCACCGTTGTCAATGGCTACTTCCCGTCCTCTCAGTGAAAATGTTCCAAATGCGCTGTCACCGCACGGCTAATCATCTGTCGGTTCTCGATCATGTTGGAATAGGATCCATTGATCCTTTTGCGTCTGTCACTACGCCCAACACTCGCGAGTTTGAAGCTCGTCACAGTCATCCCTTCCCAGATCCTACTCGGAATACCACAGATAAGGTTTAGACTTTCTGGATCTCAGGAATGGCCGCCAATAATTCTAGCCTATACCACGAAGGATCTAATCTTAGATTAGAAACCCAAGAGATACATATTCAAGCTTGATTACATGTAGAACGGAAGTGGTTGTCAGGCACGCGTTCATAGGTGAGAATGGTGATGAGTGTCACGGATCATCACGTTCATCAAGTTGAAGAACGAGTGTATATCTTAGAGAAGAAGAAGGCGTGAATTGAATAGAAAAACAGTAGTACTTTGCATTAATTCATGAAGAACAGCAGAGCTCCACACCTTAATCTATGGTGTGTAGAAACTCCACCGTTGAGAATACATAAGTGAAAATAGTCTAAGCATGGCCGAATGGCCAACCTCAAAGGTCTAAGGACTAAACGTCCCAAAGATTCTTTTAAATACAATAGTAAAAGGTCCTATTTGTAGAAAACTAGTAACCTAGGGTTTACAGAAATGAGTAAATGATGCAGAATCCACTTTCGGGCCCACTTGGTGTGTGATTGGGCTGAGTATTGAAGCTTTCACGTGCAGAGACTTTTCTTGGAGTTAAACGCCAGCTTTTGTGCCAGTTTGGGCGTTTAACTCCAGCTTTTATGCCAGTTCTGGCGTTTTGACGCCAGAATTTCTATGCTGACTTGGAACGCCGGTTTGGGCCATCAAATCTCGCGCAAAGTATGGACTATTATATATTGCTGGAAAGCACAGGATGTCTACTTTCCAACGCAATTAAGAGCTCGCCAATTGAGATTCTGCAGCTCCAGAAAATCTACTTCGAGTGAAGAGAGGTCAGATCCAACAACATCTGCAGTCCTTTTTCAGCCTCTGAATCAGATTTTCGCTCAGGTCCCTCAATTTCAGCCAGAAAATACCTGAAATCACAGAAAAATATACAAACTCAAAGTAAAGTCCAGAAATGTGATTTTTATTTAAAAACTAATAAAAACATAATAAAAACTAACTAAAACATACTAAAAACATACTAAAAATAATGCCAAAAAGCGTATAAATTATCCGCTCATCACAACACCAAACTTAAATTGTTGCTTGTCCCCAAGCAACTCAAAATCAAATAGGATAAAAAGAATAGAATATACAATGAATTCCAAAAACATCTATGAAGATCAGTCTTAATAAGATGAGCGGGGCTATTAGCTTTTTGCTTCTGAACAGTTTTGGCATCTCACTTTATCCTTTGAAGTTCAGAATGATTGGTGTCTATAGGAACTCAGAATTCAGATAGTGTTATTGATTCTCCTAGTTCAGTATGTTGATTCTTGAACACAGCTACTTTATGAGTCTTGGCCGTGACCCTAAGCATTTTGTTTTCCGGTATTACCACCGGATACATAAATGCCACAGACACATAACTGGGTGAACCTTTTCAGATTGTGACTTAGCTTTGCTAGAGTCCCCAATTAGAGGTGTCCAAAGCTCTTAAGCACACTCTTTTTGCTTTGGACCACGACTTTAACCGCTCAGTCTCAAGTTTTCACTTGACACCTTCACGCCACAAGCACATGGTTAGAGACAGCTTGGTTTAGCCGCTTAGGCCAGGATTTTATTCTTGTGGGCCCTCCTATCCACTGATGCTCAAAAGCCTTAGATCCTTTTTATTTTACCCTTGCCTTTTGGTTTAAAGGGCTATTGGCTTTTTCTGCTTGCTTTTTCTTTTTTCTTTCTTTCTCTCTTTTTTTTCTTTTTTTTCGCATTTTTTTTCTTTTCACTGCTTTTTCTTGCTTCAAGAATCATTTTTATGTTTTTTCAGATCATCAATAACATTTCTCCTTTTCCATCATTCTTTCAAGAGTCAACATTTTTAACATTCATAAACAACAATATCAAAAATATGCACTGTTCAAGCATTCATTCAGAAAACAAAAAGTATTGCCACCACATCAAAATAATTAAACTATTTTAAAATTCAAAATTCATGTACTTCTTTTTTTTTGCAATTAAAAACATTTTTTATTTAAGAAAGGTGATGGATTCATAGGACATTCATAACTTTAAGACATAGACTCTAAGACACTAATGATCATGTAATAAAGACACAAACATAGATAAACATAAAGCATAAAAATTCGAAAAACAGAAAAATAGGGAACAAGGAAATTAAAGAACAGGTCCACCTTAGTGATGGCGACTAGTTCTTCCTCTTGAAGATCTTATGGAGTGCTTGACCTCCTCAATGTCTCTTCCTTGCCTTTGTTGCTCCTCTCTCATGACTCTTTGATCTTCTCTAATTTCATGAAGGATGATGGAATGCTCTTGGTGCTCCATCCTTAGTTGTCCCACACTGGAACTTAATTCTCCTAGGGAGGTGTTAATTTGATCCCAATAGTTTTGTGGAGGAAAATGCATCCCTTGAGGCATCTCAGGGATTTCATGATGAGGAATTTCCTCATGTTCTTGTCCATGAGTGAGATCTCTTGTTTGCTCCATCCTTTTTCTTAGTAATGGGCTTGTCCTCATTAATGAGGATGTCTTCCTCTATGTTAATTCCAGCTGAATTGCAGAGATGACAAATGAGATGAGAGAAGGTTAACCTTGCCAAAGTAGAAGACTTGTTCGCCACTTTGTAGAGTTCTAGGGATATAACCTCATGAACTTCTACTTCCTCTCCAATCATGATGCTATGGATCATGATAGCCCGGTCTATAGTAACTTCAAACCGGTTGCTAGTGGGAATGATTGAGCGTTGGATGAACTCCAACCATCCCCTAACCACGGGCTTGAGGTCATGCCTTCTTAGTTGGACCGGCTTCCCTCTTGAATCTCTTTTCCATTGAGTGCCCTCTTCACAAATGTCTATGAGGACTTGGTCCAACCTTTGATCAAAGTTGACCCTTCTAGTGTTGGGGTGTGCATCTCCTTGCATCATTGGCAAGTTGAATGCCAACCTTACATTTTCTGGACTGAAATCTAAGTATTTCCCCCGAACCATTGTAAGCCAATTCTTTGGGTCCAGGTTCACACTTTGATCATGGTTCTTGGTGATCCATGCATTGGCATAGCACTCTTGAACCATTAAGATTCTGACTTGTTGAATGGGGCTGGTGAGAACTTCCCAACCTCTTCTTCGAATCTCATGTCGGATCTCCGGATATTCACCCTTTTTGAGCTTGAAAGGGACCTCGGGAAAAACTTTCTTCTTGGCCACAACTTCATAGACGTGGTCTTGATGCACCTTTGAGATGAATCTCTCCATCTCCCATGACTCGGAGGCGGAAGCTTTTGCATTCCCTTTCCTCTTTCTAGAGGTTTCTCCGGCCTTTGGTGCCATAAATGGTTATGGAAAAACAAAAAGCAACGCTTTTACCATACCAAACTTAGAAGGTTTTCTCGTCCTCGAGCAAAAGAAGAAGGAAGAGAGTAGAGGAAGAAGAAATAGAGGAGATGAAGGGGGGTTAGTGTTTCGGCCAAGGGGGAGAAGTAGTGTTTAAGATGTGTGAAAATGAAGGAGTGAAGATGGGTTTATATAGGAGTGGAGAGGGGGGCTTGGGTTTGGCCATGTATGGGTGGGTTTGGGAGGAAAAGTGGTTTGAATTTTAATGGTGAGGTAGGTGGGGTTTTATGATGGATGGATGTGGATTGGTGAAGGGTTTATGGAGAAGAGGGTAGGATTTGATAGGTGAGGGGTTTTTGGGGAAGAGGTATTGAGTTGATTGGTGAAGGGTATTTAGGGAAAGGCATTATGGAAATGTGTGAAGAAGAGAGAGAGTGAGTTGAGGTTGGTGGGGATCCTGTGGGATCCACAGATCCTGAGGTGTCAAGGATTTCTCATCCCTGCACCAATTAGGCGTGCAAAACGCCTTCTGCTGCCAAACCTAGCATTAAACGCCAGGTTGCTACCCATTTCTGGCATTTAACGCCAGCTTCTTGACCTTTTCTGGCGTTAAACGCCAGTCTGGTGCCCATTTCTGGCATTAAACACCCAGAATGGTGCCAGACTGCGCGTTTAACGCCCATTCTGCTGCCCTTACTGGCGTTTAAATGCCAGTAGGCTTCTCCTCCAGGGTGTGCTATTTTTCATTCTATTTTTCAGTTTATTTTTGCTTTTTCAATTGTTTTTGTGACTTCACATGATCATCAACCTATAGAAAACATAAAATAACAATGGAAAATAGAAATTTAACATAGATAAGTAAAATTGGGTTGCCTCCCAATAAGCGCTTCTTTAATGTCAGTAGCTTGACAGTGGGCTCTCATGGAGCCTCACAGATACTCAGAGCATGATGATGGCCTCTCAACACCAAACATAGAGTTTGAATGTGGGGATTTTGTTTGATTCTGCATTGAAAGAAGCTTTTCATGCTTCCTCTCCATGGTTACAGAGGGAGATCCTTGAGCTTTAAACACAAGGGAGTCCTCATTCACTTGAAGGACCAATTCTCCTCTGTCAACATCAATCACAGCTCTTGCTGTGGCTAGGAAGGGTCTGCCAAGGATGATGGATTCATCCATACACTTTCCAGTGTCTAGGATTATGAAATCAGCAGGGATGTAGTGGCCTTCAACCTTTACCAAGACATCCTCTACAAGTCCATAAGCCTGTTTTCTTGAATTATCTGCCATCTCTAGTGAGATTTTTGTAGCTTGTACCTCAAGGATTCCTAGCTTCTCCATTACAGAGAGAGGCATGAGGTTTATGCTTGACCCTAGGTCACACAGAGCCTTCTCAAGGGTCATGGTGCCTATGGTACAAGGTATTGAGAACTTTCCAGGATCCTGTCTCTTCAGAGGTAATTTCTGCCTAGTCAGGTCATCCAGTTCTTTGGGGAGCAAGGGGGTTTCATCCTCCCAAGTCTCATTACCAAATAGCTTGGCATTTAGCTTCATGATTACTCCAAGGTACTTAGCAACTTGTTCTTCAGTAACATCTTCATCCTCTTCAGAGGAAGAATACTCATCAGAGCTCATGAATGGCAAAAGTAAATTCAATGGAATCTCTATGGTCTCAGTGTGAGCCTCAGATTCCCATGGTTCCTCATTAGGGAACTCCTTGGAGGCCAGTGGACGTCCATTGAGCTCTTCCTCAGTGGAGATCACTGCCTCTTCCTCCTCTCCAGGTTCGGCCGTGTGGGTTATGTTGATGGCCTTGTACTCTCCTTTTGGATTCTCTTCTGTATTGCTTGGAAGAGTACTAGGAGGGAGTTCAGTAACTTTCTTACTCAGCTGACCCACTTGTGCCTCCAAATTTCTAATAGAGGACCTTGTTTTAGTCATGAAACTTTGAGTGGTTTTAATTAGATCAGAGACTACAATTTCTAAGTCAGAGTGGCTCTGCTTAGAATTCTCTGTCTGTTGCTGAGAAGATGATGGAAAAGGCTTACTATTGCTAAACCTATTTCTTCCACCATTATTGTTGTTGAAGCCTTGTTGAGGCCTCTGTTGATCCTTCCATGAGAGGTTTGGATGATTTCTCCAAGAAGGATTATAGGTGCTTCCATAGGGTTCTCCCATGTAATTCACCTCTTCCATTGCTGGGTTCTCAGGATCATAAGCTTCTTCTTTAGATGAAGCTTCTTTGGTACTGCCTGTTGCTACTTGCATTCCAGACAGACTCTGAGAAATCATATTGACTTGTTGAGTTAATATTATGTTCTGAGCCAATATGGCATTCAGAGTATCAATCTCAAGAACTCCTTTCTTTTGATTTGTCCCATTATTCACAGGATTCCTTTCAGAAGTGTACATGAATTGGTTATTTACAACCATTTCAATGAGTTCCTGAGCTTCTGCAGGCGTCTTCTTTAGATGAAGAGATCCTCCAGCAGAGCTGTCCAATGACATCTTGGACAGTTCAGATAGACCATCATAGAAAAAACCTATGATGCTCCATTCTGAAAGCATGTCAGAAGGACACCTTCTGATCAATTGCTTGTATCTTTCCCAGGCTTCATAGAGGGATTCACCTTCCTTCTGTTTGAAGGTTTGGACTTCCACTCTAAGCTTGCTCAATTTTTGAGGTGAAAAGAATTTTGCCAATAAGGCATTGACTAGCTTTTTCCCAAGAGTTCAGGCTTTCTTTAGGCTGTGAATCCAACCATGTTCTAGCTCTGTCTCTTACAACAAAGGGAAAAATCATAAGTCTATAGACCTCGGGATCAACCCCATTGGTCTTGACAGTGTCACAGATTTGCAAGAATTCAGCTAAGAACTGATGAGGATCTTCCAATGGAAGTCTATGAAACTTACAATTCTGTTGCATCAGAGAAACTAATTGAGGCTTAAGCTCAAAGTTGTTTGCTCCAAAGGCAGAGATTGAGATGCTTCTCCCATAGAAGTCGGGAGTAGGTGCAGTAAAGTCACCAAGCATCTTCCTTGCATTGTTGGCATTGTTGTTGTTTTCGGCTGCCATGGCTTCTTCTTTTTTGAAAGTTTCTGTTAGGTCCTCTATAGAGAGTTGTACTTTAGCTTCTTTTAGCTTTCTCTTCAAGGTCCTTTCAGGTTCAGGATCAGCTTCAACAAGAATGCCCTTGTCTTTGCTCCTGCTCATATGAAAAGAGAGGAGAAGAAAATCTGGAATCTACTATGTCACAGTATAGAGATTCCTTGAGGTGTCAGAGGAAAATAAAAATAGAAGGATGAGGTAGAGAAGAGAGAATTCGAACTTATCAAGAGGGACAGAGTTCGAATTGCTGATAATGGAGAAGTGTTAGTCCTTTAAATAGAAGGATTCGGGAAGAGGGGAAGAATTTTTGAAATTAAAGTAAAAAGATTTTAAAATAATTAAGAGCAATTTTGAAAATTTGGTAAATGATTTTCAAAAACTAAGATTGGAAAAGAAATTAAGTGATTTTTGGAAAAGATTTTGAAATTAGAAATCAAAAAGATATGATTGAAAATTAATTTTGAAAAAGATGTGATTGAAAAGATATAATTGAGAAGATATGATTGAGAATCAAATTAAAAAGAGAAATTTTTAGAATTAAAGTTGATTACTTGACTAACAGGAAATTAAAAGATATGATTCTAGAATTAAAAGTTGATCCTTTCTTAATAGGCAAGTAACAACTTGAAAGTTTTTAGTTAAATCATTAATTGTAGCAAGGATTTTCGAAAATAATAATAATTTAAAAAATGGAAATAAATTGATTTTGAAAAGATATGATTGAAAAGATATGATTTGAAAAAAATTTGATTTTGAAAAATTATGAAAATTTGAAAAAGATTTGAATTAAAAACAAAATCTTTCCTCTAGTGTCCTGGCGTTAAACGCCCAGAATGGCATCCATTCTAGCGTTTAACGCCCAAAATGCTACCTTTTTGGGCGTTTAACACCCAGCTAGGCACCCTGGCTGGCGTTTAGACGCCAATTTTCCTTCTTCACTGGGCGTTTTGAATGCCCAGTTTTTCTGTGTAATTCCTCTGCTGAATGTTCTGAATCTTCAATTCTCTGTGTTATTTACTTGAAAAGACACAATTTTAAAATTTTTTTGAATTTTTAATGATGAGAAACAATAAAAAATGCAACTAAGATCAAATAAACAATGCATGCAAGACACCAAACTCAGAAGTTTGCATACTAAGGACTATAACAATTTAAAAATGCATGTAGGAAACAAAAAAAGACACATAATAAGAGAAATTAAAGATCAGAGCACTGAAATCATCAAGAACAACTTGAAGATCAATGAAGAACATAATGCATATATTCAAAAAATGCAAGAATAAAGACATGCAATTAACACCAAACTTAAAAATTGACACTTGACTCAAACAAGAAACACAAAATATTTTTGGTTTTTATGATTTTATAAATTTTTTGTGATTTTTCGAAAATTATATGGAAAAAGAGAAAAAGGACTTCAAAATTCTTAATGAGAACTCCAGGAATCATGCAATGTTAGTCTGAAACTCCGGTCCAGGAATTAGACATGGCTTACTAGCCAGCCAAGCTTTCAGTGAAAGTTCCGGTCCAAAACACTAGACATGGCCAATGGCCAGCCAAGCTTTAGCAGATCATTACTTTCAACAGCAAGATTGATAGAAATCAACAAGCCCTTGTGATGATAAGTTGAAACCTCGGTCCAAAAGATTAGACATGGCTCCTCAGCCAGCCAGACTTCAACAAATCATCATGAAACTCTAGAATTCATTCTTAAAAACTCTGAAGAACAAAATAGAAATACACATTTTTTTTGAAATTTTTCAAAAATTGAAAAGCAATAAGCTTAAACATAAAATAAAATTACCTAATCTGAGCAACAAGATGAACCGTCAGTTGTCCAAACTCGAACAATCCCGGGCAACGGCGCCAACAACTTGGTACGCACAATTGTAATCTCAACTCTTTGTCACAACTCCGCACAACTAACCAGCAAGTGCACTGGGTCATCCAAGTAATAAACCTTACGTGAGTAAGGGTCGATCCCACGGAGATTGTCGGCTTGAAGCAAGCTATGGTCATCTTGTAAATCTCAGTCAGGCGGATTCAAATAGTTATGGAAGATTGATAATTAAAAGATGAATAAAACATAAAATAGGATAGAGATACTTATGTAATTCATTAGTAAGAATTTCAGATAAGCGTTTGAAGATGCTTTGTTCCTTCTGAACCTCTGCTTTCCTATTGACTTCTTCCAATCATTCATACTCCTTTCCATGGCAAGCTTTATGTTGTACATCACCGTTGTCAATGGCTACTTCCCATCCTCTCAGTGAAAATGTTCCAAATGCGCTGTCACCGCAGGGCTAATCATCTGTCGGTTCTCGATCATGTTGGAATAGGATCCATTGATCCTTTTGCGTCTGTCACTACGCCCAACACTCACGAGTTTGAAGCTCGTCACAGTCATCCCTTCCCAGATCCTACTCAAAATACCACAGACAAGGTTTAGACTTTCCGGATCTCAGGAATGGCCGCCAATAATTCTAGCCTATACCACGAAGGTTCTAATCTTAGATTAGAAACTCAAGAGATACATATTCAAGCTTGATTGCATGTAGAACGAAAATGGTTGTCAGGCACGCGTTCATAGGTGAGAATGGTGATGAGTGTCACGGATCATCACGTTCATCAAGTTGAAGAACGAGTGTATATCTTAGAGAAGAAGAAGGCGTGAATTGAATAGAAAAACAGTAGTATTTTGCATTAATTCATGAAGAACAGCAAAGCTCCACACCTTAATCTATGGTGTGTAGAAACTCCACCGTTGAGAATACATAAGTGAAAATAGTCTAAGCATGGCCGAATGGCCAGCCTCAAAGGTCTAAGGACTAAACGTCCCAAAGATTCTTTTAAATACAATAGTAAAAGGTCCTATTTGTAGAAAACTAGTAACCTAGGGTTTACAAAAATGAGTAAATGATGTAGAATCCACTTCCGGGCCCACTTGGTGTGTGCTTGGGCTGAGTATTGAAACTTTCACGTGTAGAGACTTTTCTTGGAGTTAAACGCCAGCTTTTGTGCCAGTTTGGGCATTTAACTCCAGCTTTTATGCCAGTTCTGGCGTTTTCACGCCCGAATTTCTATGCTGACCTGGAACACCAGTTTGGGCCATCAAATCTAAGACAAATTATGGACTATTATATATTGCTAGAAAGCCCAGGATGTCTACTTTCCATCACAATTGAGAACGCGCCAAAGGGGCTTTTGTACCTCCAGAAAATCCACTTCGAGTGCAGGAAGGTCAGAATCCAACAGCATCTGCAGTTCTTTTTCAGCCTCTGAATCAGATTTTTGCTCAAGTCCCTCAATTTCAGCCAGAAAATACCTGAAATCACAGAAAAATACACAAACTCATAGTAACGTCCAGAAATGTGATTTTTATTTAAAAACTAATAAAAACATAATAAAAACTAACTAAAACTTACTAAAAACATACTAAAAACAATGCCAAAAAGCATATAAATTATCCGTTCATCAGTACGCACAGGGGTGTGCGTACGCACAGATGGCAAACATTTACAGAATCTATTTACTCGCACAACCTGTACCAGCGCCCCTAACAGACTGGCCTTCCCAACGTGTGCGTCCGCACATGTTAAAGTTCTTCCTTGGATATGCGCGCGCACAAGCTGTGCTAGCGCTGCAAACGAACGCACTTCCCTGCCTGTGCGTGTGCACAGGTGTGTGCGTCCGCACAGGTCAAAATTTCCGTAGGGTGTGCTTCTGCACAAGGGTGTGCGCTCGCACATATCAGAAATCATGAAATTCTGCAACTTTGCAGAATTTCAGATTTTTAACACCAACTTTGAATGATCATAACTTCCTCCATAAAATTCCAAATTTCACAAACTTTATATCGATTTAAAGGATTTTCAAAGATCTTTAATTCTAGACAAGTTTCATCAATTTTTGAAAACCAAGGCAAAAGTTATGTTCGAAAAAATTTCACCAAAAATCCCATTTCACCAAACTTCACAATTTACACATTTTCTTACCATACACATTCCAACTCATACCAAACCATTCAAAAACTTCATCTTTCATCAAAATTAACCTGTTGTGCCCTAATACACTAACATTACAACATTTCCCTTCACATTTTCATCATCTTCAACATCAACACCAATATATCACAATTTTACAACCATAATGCCAATTCATCAAATCCAACATCACTTATATCATCATTATGCCTTTTTAATTTACACAATCAATCATCATTATCATATTACCATCACTCATCATACTCAAATCCAACAATCATTAATTCATCATAAATTACCACATATCATCATTTAATAACTCAACAACCATTTAAATTCAAACATATCCTATAGGTCACTAGTCTAAATGTCCATGAATATTATATACTACATAGAGAAAATCGAAACCATACCTTGGCCGATTCCCAATATGAACCAAAACCCCAATTGAGCGCAAATTAAGCTTTCCAACACAATTAGAGCCACCAATCAACTCCAACAAGCATCAACTCAACTCCAAAGACTTCCACACTCACAATAATCAAGCTATGTACACACAAATTATAACTAATCAACCTAGGATTTTATATATACACAAAATCACAAGAGATCAAGTAGGCTCACCTTACCCAATGATGATTGGGACAAAACCCAATAATAATTAAATGCTAGAGTGTACCTAAATAATTAAAATCACAAGAACCATTCATTCACCATAGCCAAAAACCGAATCTGTAATAGAAGGGATAACTGGGCAAGAAACTGGAAATACCTTACCATTTTGTTTAGATGAAATCGAAGAGCTCGACAAGAGCTTTGCGTGGCAACTGACGGCACATGAATCGGAGCTCCGGAGAGTGAGATATGGCTCCAAGAAGAAGATGATGAATAGTAAATTTTTTTGGAACCCTACCTCTCTTCCCTCTTTTCACGTTGCTGCTGCTGGTTTGGTGTTTAAGTGGCTGGAATGGTCACTTAAAGGGACTTATATAGTGTTGGGCTTGAGCCCAACTTGGGTCCGGTCTAACCTGTTAGCGTTTTTAGCCCGTTTGGCCCACTTTTGGGCTAAACCTTTAAAATTAATGCCCGGTTTTCGACTTCTAATATTTTTCTAAGGTTTTTCACTGTTTTAAATTTTTCTCACATAGTATCGGGCAGACTTGAACCGGTTCACCCGGTTTTACTACCGTTTTGTAGTTTTTCACGGTTTTTCGCAGAAGATACATTTTCTGACTCAGAAAAATCTACTGAGTCCAAAAATCATATTTAAATCCCCTAATTCTCACTCTAATAATTTGGAACCTAATTTGGGCAAGTAAATTATCTAATTAGGCGGTTAATTAAGCGCGGTTCTTACACTCTCCCCACCAAATAAGAAATTTTGCCCTCAAAATTTGGATCACCCTATCATCATCCCTAAACGTTTCCTCGACTTAAACCTATCGCTCACCATTCATCGTTTCGTTCCTCCACGTCAGCCCAATTTCCTATTTACATCTTTTATTCTTATGTATAACTCCATATTCTAATTGAATTCAAGCATATATCTTACTTGTCCTGCTCACTCTTAGTTCCCTTCGATCAACTTCAATACAACATTAGTACTTCAATTCGATGCTCTCCAAATCTATCCTTCGAATAAATCAGTTCCTATTTCCATCTAAGCCCAAAGTCATCATGAACAAATACCACAATGCTTGTCTTTCAAACTCGACACTTGCACTCACGTGCCCTCCAATATCAAATTTAGTCATCTACCCTCATGTTCACAACCTATCCTAATTCCTTCTACCCTTACTACTGCAATCAAACTTAGTCCTTAGAAACTTCTATTTACATTAACCGACTAAAGTCTTCAAGTATTCAAGCCTAAGATACGCTTAATCTTCGTCCTACGACCTCTACTCACAACTATCATGAGCTATTGCATTCCGCAAGCTTCTGCTGCGCCACTCTAATTTTTCAAACACTAATTGACTAACTAATCCAAATGCTCAATCAAGTCATACATCATTTATCGTGTTATAAACCTAGGCGTACTCCTGAATTTCATCAACTTGACCCGAACAGGATCTACACTTACCCTAAGAATGATTCACAACTTAATGCCTCCTAGCATCTCTATACCTAATTTTTTAATCTCAAATAATTTTCTACAGCCCTAAGTACAATACCCTTCAATTTCCAACGATTCAACACTTTCAAAGCCTAACAACAATTCTCCTACTAACCACAATTTCAATACCATCCACTCAATCACACTCAATCATCCCAACACTTAAAATATTCTATTTTCCATTTTACTTACTCATTTAACAAAATCTCAAGGTTCTCAATACCACCACACCCTTTATTCCGCATCTAGATGTCCAATTCATCTACAATTGCACCAACGTATACAATTCAACCTTCCTTAGACATCCTAAGCAACTATTAAACTTCTACTTATCATACTAAAATCAAATATTAAACTCATCCATAAATTCAAGCCTAAATTTATTTCTTACTTATTTTCTTCTTTTCTACTTATCTCTGCACTTAATAATTCACCATGTACCAAACGTCATATTACTCTCTTATGATCTACACGTGAGAACTAAAACCAAATGTGATTATCCCTAGGTAGTAGCTTAACTCCCAATTGTATTCCTTGAGTAATTTTCTCCATCTTCATGGAGGTAGTTTTCCTTGCTCCACATCTTTAACACAAGTACAAACGCAGCAGGCTCCATATCGTGAGTCAGAGATTCCACTTCGTATGGCTTCAACCATCGCAACGCACCAACCATTACCTCCTAATACTATGTCGATACGCACTCCAGGACTTTCAACGAGGCATTATCGTAGATCCTAACTGGTCCCTAAGCTTCACATAACACAAGTACCGGTGATATAGCGAATCATTCTTTCAAGTTCTGGAGGAATTACAATTCAGCATTGGAGTCAATAGAGCATCTTTGTGTATCAATTTAGTCATAGGTAACGCCATTCGTAAAAGTAAGGCTTCACAACTCCTCGTAAGATTGCACGCTCGCCGGTTTCATCCTTCGTATTCAGAGGTTGCGTCCTATGGAACTAACTTATCGATGGTTGCGTCTAAGGATGGCATGTGATGCCGAATTAAGCCCGAGTTATTTGAAGGGATACCGAGCTCCAGAGAAAGCAAACAACTTTGAATGGCATCCGTAAGAAATCGAAAAGGTACACTATGTTGGATTTAGACAAGGTTATAGAGAATAAGAAAATGCACCAGAAGGAAAAATTAGAGTGCACTTCAAGAAAGGGATTCCAAATTAAGAATCTTTGAAGAAAACAAAATGGCACATTGAATCAAAATGTGTCCCTACTGATTTTATCACTAGTCTGTGAATAAAGAAGGTTTTAGGCTCATGCTAAGGGGTACGACTTGTGTGAAAGGACACGTGCAAATAGGGATTTGATTTAGGGAACGTTCAATTTAATTATCAAGAAAGGTCACAGAATAAAGTTCTTCAACGCTGATTACAAAAGAGAGATAGATCGATTCACAAGCATTTACTGGTAATCTCTCTCGTATTAAGTCTCCCATTACTATCCTCCTTCACTCCGGCTCCTTGCAACTGATCCCTCTTTCCATGAAGTGTTTTACTACTTAATATTGCCAATCCTAACTTAAGTCGTTACAACATTTCACCTTTCGTAATTCTACCGTGTCAATACTTCTTCACGCCTTCCGCTGTGTCACTCTAATTGGTTATCACTACCCCAATCACCTGATTGTACCCACCAGAATTATCTGCTCCCATTAGCTCCTCCAACGCTAAGTTTGGCCAACCTTAACGGCAACGTCCCGTAAAATAAAACTAAGCTAAGCTCTGGTCCTAAGCCTGACATTTAATATAATCTTCCTAGTTCCAAATCGTGGTCTCCATCATAAGTTAATAAGAAGAGTCAAGTTGCAACCTACTACAACGTGATTAAAACTCGGTTATCCAGTGTATCGTTACCTCAAATTGGAGATCCTTAACCCCGTCACTGGGACCGGTCTGCACCTTGGTCCTTTTTGTAAGGATAACGCCTAGAGATATGCCCTGACAATCCGCAGTAGTAACATCCACTGAACCCAGCCATGCATGACTTTTTCGGATGGTATCTTCCACATCTCTGGTACCTTAACTCTTCCTGTTGAGCCCACGCCTGCTTACCTGCTCCTCTCGCCCGGTGATACTGGTCATGGTCAATGCCTCTGATATGTCTTTGAACTTGGGATTGCTGAGGGGCATGCCTACCGTTCTTGGAGTTCTTGCCTCTTGATGGAACATACTTCCCACGACCTCTGCTACTAGTACCGCCACGAACATCTCTCTCCAAAGTCACCTTCTTGGCATAATCTTCTACAATTGTTGCCTTGTCCACCAATTCGGAGAATCTTCTAATCTCCAATGGAGCCACAACACACATGATATCTTTCCTCAGCCCTACTTCGTATTTGACATATTTCCATCCCTCATAGGACTCAGGAGTACCCTGACTTATTCTCGAGGCCCTACAGAGTTCTTCGAACTTACTGGTGTATTCAGCTATAGTCATGGACCCTTGCTTCAACTGTAATAGCTCTAACTCTCTGGCCTCACTTAATGATTCATGCCAGTACTTTTGTAGAAAGCTTCCTGGAATAATGTCCATGTAATGTCCACCTTCTGTAGGGGTAGCAGTCGGCGCTCTCCTTGCCACCATTGCTGAGCATCTCCTATTAGTTGATAAGCTGCATATTCCACGAACTGATTACTCGGGACTTGTTGAGTCTGTAATGCACCCTCCACAGCTTTGAAACAGTTGTTTGCTTCAGCAGAATTTATCGTTCCATTGAAAATTGGCGGGTCAGCTTTCAGAAAAGCAGCTAGAGTTCTCGGAACACCAACTAAGTTGTCCTCAGCACCTTCTTCATTTTCGCTTCCGGCGGATTGCCTTGTTTGCCGTAAGGCATGAATAGCCATAGTAGTGCCCTCTTGAATCGTGTTAGCTGAGTTAATCATCGTCGTCATTAATTCAGTGTGATTATCCGTCGACGGGTTACTCTCATTCTCTCTTTGAGTACGAGTACGACCTCGCCTGTGAGTAGCCATTCAGGATTCTGTCTACACCAAACAATCGATATCAAGGTGATCAGTCTCAATATCAAAAGCCTAGTGCTTCAATTATCCTAAACAGGCACTCACAAACAAGCATGCTATGCAATATCCGGTAGATAACCTAATAGCATCAAAGAAAAAGACACAGAGTATGCAATGAATCACAATTAGATATTTAAAAGATAAATAATAAAGGATAGAAATACTTATGTAATTCATTGGTGAGAATTTCAGATAAGCGAATAGAGATGCTTTCGTTCCTCTGAACCTCTGCTTTCCTGCTATCTTCATCCAATCAGTCTTACTCCTTTCCATGGCTGGCTTTATGTGATACATCACCATTGTCAATGGCTACTTTCGGTCTTCTCTCGGGAAAATGATCCAAATGCCCTGTCACGGCACGGCTAATCGTCTGGAGGCATCACCCTTGTCAATGGCTTCACCTTATCCTCTCAGTGAAAATGGTCAACGCACCCTGTCACGGCACGGCTATTCATCTGTCGGTTCTCGATCATGCTGGAATAGGATTTACTATCCTTTTGCGTCTGTCACTACGCCCGGCAATCGCGAGTTTGAAGGTCGTCACAGTCATTCAATCATTGAATCCTACTCGGAATACCACAGACAAGGTTTAGACCTTCCGGATTCTCTTGAATGCCACCATCATTCTAGCTTACACCACGAAGATTCTGATTAAGAGATCTAAGAGATATTCATTCAGTCGAAGGTAGAACGGAAGTGGTTGTCAGGCACGCGTTCATAGGGAATGATGATGATTGTCACGTTCATCACATTCAGGTTGAAGTGCGAATGAATATCTTAGAAGCGAAATAAGATGAATTGAATAGAAAACAGTAGTACTTTGCATTAATCTTTGAGGAACAGCAGAGCTCCACACCTTAATCTATGGAGTGTAGAAACTCTACCATTGAAAATTACATAAGTGAAAGGTCCAGGAATGGCCGAATGGCCAGCCCCTCTGATCTAAGAACCAGGCGTCCAAAGATGACAAATACAATAGTAAAAAGTCCTATTTATAATAAACTAGCTACTAGGGTTTACAGAAGTAAGTAATTGATGCATAAATCCACTTCCGGGGCCCACTTGGTGTGTGCTTGGGCTGAGCTTTAACTTTCCACGTGCAGAGGCCATTTGTGGAGTTGAACCCCAGGTTTTGATCCATTTCTGGCGCTGAACTCTGGTTTTGGATCCTTTTCTGGCGCTGGACGCCAGAATTGGGCAGAAAGCTGGCGTTGAACGCTAGTTTGCGTCATCTAAATTTGGCCAAAGTATGGACTATTATATATTTCTGGAAAGCCCTGGATGTCTACTTTCCAACGCAATTGAAAGCGTGCCATTTCGAGTTCTGAAGCTCCAGAAAATCCATTTTGAGTGCAGGGAGGTCAGAATCCAACAGCATCAGCAGTCCTTCTTCAACCTCTGAATCTGATTTCTGCTCAAGTCCCGCACCCTTGCTGATGAGCAGATAATTTATACGCTTTTTGACATTGTTTTTAGTATGTTTTTAGTAGGATCTAGTTACTTTTAGGGACGTTTTTAATAGATTTTGTGTTAAATTCACATTTCTGGACTTTACTATGAGTTTGTGTATTTTTCTGTGATTTCAGGTATTTTCTGGCTGAAATTGAGGGACTTGAGCAAAAATCAGATTTAGAGGTTGAAAAAGGACTGCTGATGCTGTTGGATTCTGACCTCCCTGCACTCAAAGTGGAGTTTCTGGAGCTACAGAACTCGAAATGGCGCTCTTCCAATTGCGTTGGAAAGTAGACATCCAGGGCTTTCCAGCAATATATAATAGTTCATACTTTGGCCAAGAATTGACGACATAAACTGGCGTTCAACGCCAGCCTTCTGCCCAAATCTGGCGTCCAGCGCCAGAAAAGGATCCAAAACCAGAGTTGAACGCTCAAACTGGCACAGAAACTGGCGTTCAACTCCACAAATGGCCTCTGCACGTGTAACACTTAAGCCCAAGCCCAAGCACACACCAAGTGGGCCCCGGAAGTGGATTTGTACATCAATTACTTACTCATGTAAACCCTAGTAGCTAGTGTATTATAAATAGGACCTCTTACTATTGTATTAGGCCTCTTTGGATTACCTTATGATCCTTTGATCACGTTTTAAGGGGCTGGCCATCTCGGCCATGCCTGGACCTGCACTTATGTATTTTCATACGGTAGAGTTTCTACACTTCATAGATTAAGGTGTGGAGCTCTGCTGTTCCTCAAAGATTAATGCAAGTACTACTGTTTTCTATTCAATTCTTCTTATTTCGCTTCTAAGATATCCATTCGCACCCAAGAACATGATGAAGGTGATGAATATGTATGACGCTCATCATCCTTCCCCCTTATGAACGCGTGTCTGACAAACACTTCTGTTCTACATGAATTAAGCTAGAATTAGTATCTCTTAGATCTCCTAACCAGAATCTTCGTGGCGTACGCTAGAATGATGGCGGCATTCAAGAGAATCCGGAAGGTCTAAACCTTGTCTGTGGTATTCTGAGTAGGATTCAATGATTGAATGACTGTGACGAGCTTCAAACTCGCGATTGTTGGGCGTTAGTGACAGACCCAAAAGGAGGGTGAATCCTATTCCAGCATGATCGAGAACCGACAGATGAATAGCCGTGCCGTGACAAGGTGCATGAGCATAAGATTCACTGAGAGGAGGGGATGTAGCCACTGACAACGGTGATGCCCTTGCATACAGCCAGCCATGGAAAGGAGTAAGACTGATTGGATGAAGATAGCAGGAAAGCAGAGGTTCAGAGGAACGAAAAGCATCTCCATTCGCTTATCTGAAATCCCTGCCAATGAATCTACATAAGTATCTCTATCCCTTTTATTGTTTATTTTAATCTAATAAAATATCATGTTTAAATCTGCCTGACTGAGATTTGCAAGGTGACCATAGCTTGCTTCAAGCCAACAATCTCTGTGGGATCGACCCTTACTCACGTAAGGTTTATTACTTGGACGACCTAGTACACTTGCTGGTTAGTTGAACGGAGTTGTGTCCACACATACATAGAGCCACAATGAGGATTCAATACAATTATATATTGTTACTCTCACACAAGTACAAAGAACATGGAACACAATTTCGTGCACCAAGTTTTTGGCGCCGTTGTCGGGGATTGTTCGAGTTTGGACAACTGACGGTTCATCTTGTTGCTCAGATTAGGTAATTTTCTTTTTGTTTTGTTTTCAAAAATTTTTCAAAAATCTTTCAAAAATTCTTCCTTTGTTTTCGAAAAAAAAAAATTTTAAAAATAAAAATGTTTTCAAAAATATATTTTCCTTTCAGAATTTTTAAGAATGAAATCTAGTGTTTCATGAAGCATGTTGAAGCCTGGCTGGCTGTAAAGCCATGTCTCAATCCTTATACCCAAGAGAAGAGCTTCTTTATCTTTCTTAGCCAATTGGCTATTGAATGTAAGGAATGTCAAGCGTGTCATGTCTGAGTTACATACTAAAGCTTGGCTGGCTATTAAGCCATGCCTGACCCTTTGATTGGAGCTTTAGAGCATAAGATTCCTGAAATTCATATTAAAAATTTTGGAATCCTTTTTTTTCTTTTTCAAAAGAATTTTTCGAAAAATATAAAATAAAAATCCAAAAAAATTAGAAAATCATAAAAATCAAAAATATTTCATGTTTCTTGTTCGAAAATTTCATGCATTCATGGTGTTCTTCATGATCTTCAAGTTGTTCTTGGTAAGTCTTCTTGTTTGATCTTGATGATTTGTTTGTTTTGTGTTGTATAGTGTTTTTCATATGCATTCTTGAATCCTTAGTGTCTAAGCATTAAAGAATTCTAAGTTTGGTGTCTTGCATGTTTTCTTTGCATTAAAAATTTTTCAAAAATATGTTCTTGATGTTCATCATGACATTCATAGTGTTCTTGGTGTTCATCTTGACATTCATAGCATTCTTGCATGCATCACATGTTTTGATCTAAAAATTTCATGCATTGCATAATTTTCATGTTTTTCTCTTGCATCATAAAAATTCAAAAATCAAAAAAATTATCTTTCCCTTTTTCTCTCATCAAATTCGAAAATT
>NC_029791.2:107506068-107507516 GCF_000816755.2 Arachis ipaensis
CATGTTTTCTTTGCATTAAAAATTTTTCAAAATTGTGTTCTTGATGTTCATCATGATCTTTATAGTGTTCTTGGTGTTCATCTTGACACTCATAGCATTCTTGCATGCATTCACTGTTTTGATCTAAAAAATTCATGCATTGCATAATTTTCATGTTTTTCTCTCTCATCATAAAAATTCAAAAATCAAAAAAATATCTTTCCCTTTTTCTCTCATCAAATTCGAAAATTGGATTGACTTTTTCAAAAAAATTTTAAAATCAAGTTGTTTCTTATGAGTCAAATCAAATTTTCAATTTGAAAATCTTATCTTTTTCAAAATCCTTTTCAAAAATCAAATCTTTTTCAAATTTCTTAGTTATTTTCGAAAATTCTAAAAAATATTTTTCAAAAATCTTTTTCTTATTTTTATATCAAATTTTCGAAAATAACATAATCAATTAATGTTTTGGTTCAAAAATTTCATGTTTGTTACTTACTTGTTAAGAAAGATTCAAACTTTAAGTTCTAGAATCATATCTTGTGATTTCTTATGAATCAAGTCATTAATTGTGATTTTAAAAATCAAATCTTTTTCAAAAACTAATTTCTATCATATCTTTTCAAAAATATCTTCTCATCATATCTTTTTCAAAAATTTGATTTCAAAATATCTTTTCTAACTTCCTAACTTCCTATCTTTTCAAAATTGATTTTCAAAATTTGTTTCAACTAACTAACTAACTTTTTGTTTGTTTCTTACCCTTTTCAAAACCACCTAACTAACTCTCTCTCTCTTTAATTTTCAAAAATATTCCCCCCTTTTTCAAAATTTCTTTTTAATTAACTAATTAATTTAAATTGTGATTTTTATTTTCGAAAAAAACCACTAACCTTTTTCAAAAACTATTTTCAAAAATCACTAACTCTTTTTCAAAAATTATTTTCAAAATTTCCCCTCTCTCATCTTATTCTATTTATTTATTCATCTACTAACATCTCTCCCTCACCCACCAAAAATCCGAACCCTCTCTCTCTCTTTCTGAGTTCAGATTTTTCTCTTCTTCTTTTCTTCTACTAACAATAAGGAACCTCTTTACTGTGACATAGATGATTCCTCTTCTTTTCTTTTTCTCTCTTCTTTCTTATGAGCAGGGATAGAGAAAAAGGCATTCTTGTTGAAGCTGATCCAGAACCTAAAAAGACTCTGAAGAGAAAATTAAGAGAAGCTAAATTACAACAATCCAGAGACAACTTGATTGAAAATTTCGAACAAGTAAAGGAGATGGCAGCCGAACCCAACAACAATGCAAGGAGAATGCTTGGTGACTTTACTGCACCAAATTCCAATTTACATGGAAGAAGCATCTCCATTCCTGCCATTGGAGCAAACAACTTTGAGCTGAAACCTCAATTAGTTTCTCTGATGCAGCAGAACTGCAAGTTTCATGGACTTCCATCTGAAGATCC
>NC_029791.2:107507874-107508637 GCF_000816755.2 Arachis ipaensis
AGGTGAATTACTTAGGTGAACCTTATGGAAACACCTAAAACTCAACATGGAGAAATCATCCAAATTTCTCATGGAAGGATCAAAAGCCCCAACAAGGCTTTAATAATGGTGGAAGAAACAGGTATAGCAATAGCAAGCCTTTTCCATCATCAACTCAGCAACAGACAGAGAACTCTGAACAAAATGCTTCTAATTTAGCAAATCTAGTCTCTGATCTATCTAAGGCCACTGTAAGTTTCATGAATGAAACAAGGTCTTCCATTAGAAATCTGGAAGCACAAGTGGGCCAGCTGAGTAAAAGGATCACTGAAATCCCTCCTAGTACTCTCCCAAGCAATACAGAAGAGAACCCAAAAGGAGAGTGCAAGGCCATTAACATAAGCGCCATGGCCGAACCTGTGAGGAGAGGAGAGGACGTGAATCCTAAGGAGGAAGACCCCCTGGGACGTCCAGTGGTCAATAAGGAGCTCCCCTCTGAGGAACCAAAGGAATCTGAGACTCATTTAGAGACCATAGAGATTCCATTGAACCTCCTTATGCCCTTCATGAGCTCTGATGAGTATTCCTCTTCTGAAGAGAATGAGGATGTTACTGAAGAGCAAACTGCCAAGTTTCTTGGTGCAATCATAAAGCTGAATGCCAAATTGTTTGGCATTGATACTTGGGAAGTTGAACCTCCCTTGTTCATCAATGAACTAAGTGATCTGGGTCAACTGACATTGCCTCAGAAGAGACAGGATCCTGGAAAGTTCATAATACCCTG
>NC_029791.2:107508686-107509777 GCF_000816755.2 Arachis ipaensis
TCAAAGATTAATGCAAAGTACTACTGTTTTCTATTCAATTCTTCTTATTTCGCTTCTAAGATATCCATTCGCACCCAAGAACGTGATGAAGGTGATGAATATGTGTGACGCTCATCATCCTTCCCCCTTATGAACGCGTGTCTAACAAACACTTCTGTTCTACATGAATTAAGCTAGAATGAGTATCTCTTAGATCTCCTAACCAGAATCTTCGTGGCGTACGCTGTGAGTGGTAAATGGAAAACAGAAGGGATGATCATGAATGGAAAGAGAGATGATGAGGTAGGTGGGGATCCTGTGGGGTCCACAGATCCTGAGATGATCCTGTGGGGTCCACAGATCCTGAGGTGTCAAGGCATTTACATCCCTGCACCAATTTAGGCATGTAAAATGCCCTTGCACACAACTCTGGGCGTTCAGCGCCAGGTTGGTGCCTATTTTGGGCATTCAACGCCCATTTGTTGCCATTTCTGGCGTTGAACGCCAGAACCATGCTTGTTCTGGGCGTTTAGTGCCAGGATGCTGCCCATTTTGGGCGTTCAGCGCCAGAACCATACTCTGTTCTGGTGTTGAACGCCAAGCAGATGCTTCTTCCAGGGTGTGATTTTTCTTCTGCTGTTTTTGATTCCGTTTTCAATTTTTATATTTATTTTATGACTCCACATGATCATGAACCTATAAAGACATATAACTAAGAAAAATACAGTTAGATAAAAATTGGGTTGCCTCCCAACAAGCGCTTCTTTAATGTCAGTAGCTTGACAGTGGGGTCTCATGGAGCCTCATAAATGTTCAGAGCATTGTTGAGACTTTCCAACACCAAACTTAGAGTTTGGATATGGGAGTTCAACACCAAACTTAGAGTTTGGTTGTGGCCTCCCAACACCAAACTTAGAGTTTGGCTGTGGGGGCTTTGGTTGACTCTGCTTTGAGAGAAGCTTTTTATGCTTCCTCTCTATGGATGCAGAGAAAGATCCTTGAGTTGTAAACACAAGGTTGTCCTCATTTACTTGAAGGATCAATTCTCCTCTGTCCACATCAATCACAGCTCTTGCTGTGCCCAGGAAAGGTCTTCCTAGGATGATGGATTC
>NC_029791.2:107509880-107510449 GCF_000816755.2 Arachis ipaensis
TGCCATCTCTAATGAGATTCTAGCAGCTTGCACCCCATAAATTCCCAGTTTCTCTATTACAGAGAGGGGCATGAGGTTTATTCCAGAACCAAGGTCACACAGTGCCTTAAAGATCATGGTGCCTATGGTACAAGGTATTATGAACTTTCCAGGATCCTGTCTCTTCTGAGGCAATGTCAGTTGATCCAGATCACTTAGTTCATTGGTGAACAAGGGACGTTCATCTTCCCAAGTTTCAATACCAAATAATTTGGAATTCAGCTTCATGATTGCACCAAGAAACTTGGCAGTTTGCTCTTCAGTAACATCCTCATTCTCTTCAGAAGAGGAATACTCATCAGAGCTCATGAAGGGCATAAGGAGGTTCAATGGAATCTCTATGGTCTCTAGATGAGCCTCAGATTCCTTTGGTTCCTCAGAGGGAAGCTCCTTATTGATCACTGGACGTCCCAGGAGGTCTTCCTCCTTGGGATTCACGTCCTCCTCTCCCTCTTTGGGTTCGGCCATTTTGCTTATGTCAATGGCCTTGCACTCTCCTTTTGGATTCTCTTCTGTATTGCTTGGGAGAG
>NC_029791.2:107510454-107510777 GCF_000816755.2 Arachis ipaensis
AATTAGAAGTATTTTGTTCAGAGTTCTCTGTCTGTTGCTGAGTGGATGATGGAAAAGGCTTGTTATTGCTAAACCTGTTTCTTCCACCATTATTAAAGCCTTGTTGAGGCTTTTGATCCTTCTATGAGAAATTTGGATGATTTCTCCATGATGGGTTATAGGTTTCCATAAGGTTCACCTAAGTAATTCACCTCTGCCATTGCAGAGTTTTCAGGATCATAAGCTTCTTCTGCATAAGAAGCCTCTTGAGTACTATTGGATGCAGCTTGCATTCCATTCAGACTCTGAGAAATCATATTGACTTGCTGAGTCAATATTTTATT
>NC_029791.2:107511154-107518526 GCF_000816755.2 Arachis ipaensis
AGTTAAGAACTGAAAAGGATCTTCAGATGGAAGTCCATGAAACTTGCAGTTCTGCTGCATCAGAGAAACTAATTGAGGTTTCAGCTCAAAGTTGTTTGCTCCAATGGCAGGAATGGAGATGTTTCTTCCATGTAAATTGGAATTTGGTGTAGTAAAGTCACCAAGCATTCTCCTTGCATTGTTGTTGGGTTCGGCTGCCATCTCCTTTACTTGTTCGAAATTTTCAATCAAGTTGTATCTGGATTGTTGTAATTTAGCTTCTCTTAATTTCCTCTTCAGAGTCCTTTCAGGTTCTGGATCAGCTTTAACAAGAATGCCTTTTTCTCTGTCCCTGCTCATAAGAAAGAGGAGAGAAAAAAAGAAAAGAAGATGAATCCTGTATGTCACAGTAAAGAGGTTCCTTATTGTTAGTAGAAGAAAAGAAGAAGAGAAAAATCTGAACTCAGAAAGAGAGAGAGAGGGTTCGGATTTTTGGTGGGTGAGGGGGAGATGTTAGCAGATGAATAAATAAATAGAATAAGATGAGAGAGGGAAAATTTCGAAAATAATTTTTGAAAAAGAGTTAGTTGATTTTTGAAAATAGTTTTTGAAAAAGGTTAGTGGTTTTTCGAAAATAAAAATAAAAAAATAAAAATAAAAAAATAAAAAAAAGAAATTTTTGAAAAAGGGGGAAGATATTTTCGAAAATTAGAGAGAGAGAGAGAGTTAGTTAGGTAGTTTTGAAAAAGATAAGAAACAAACAAAAAAGTTAGTTAGTTAGTTGAAATAAATTTTGAAAAAGATAAGAAGTTAGGAAGTTAGAAAAGATATTTTGAAATCAAATTTTTGAAAAAGGTAAGATGAGAAGATATTTTTAAAAAGATATGATTGAAATTGGTTTTTGAAAAAGATTTGATTTTTTTAAAATCACAATTAATGACTTGATTCACAAGAAATCACAAGATATGATTCTAGAAATTAAAGTTTGAATCTTTCTTAACAAGCAAGTAACAAACTTGAAATTTTTGAATCAAAACATTAATTGGTGATGTCATTTTCGAAAATTTGATATAAAAATAAGAAAAAGATTTTTGAAAAATATGTTTAGAATTTTCGAAAATAACTAAGAAAAATGAAAAAGATTTGATTTTTGAAAAAGATTTTGAAAAAGATGAGATTTTTAAATTGAAAATTTGATTTGACTCATAAAAACAACTAGATTTTAAAATTTTGAAAAAGTCAAATCTAATTTTCGAAATTTTGAGAGAGAAAAAGGGAAAGATATTTTTTTGATTTTTGAATTTTTAATAATGAGAGAGAAAACAAGAAAAATGATGCAATGCATGAAAGTTATGGATCAAAACAATGAATGCATGCAAGAATGCTATGAATGTCAAGATGAACACCAAGAACACTATGAAGATCATGATGAACATCAAAAACACATTTTTGAAAAAATTTTAATGCAAAGAAAACATGCAAGACACCAAACTTAGAATTCTTTAATGCTTAGACACTAAGAATTCAAGAATGCAAATGAAAAACAAGAAAAGACACAAAACATGCAAATGCAAAGATCAAACAAGAAGACTTACCAAGAACAACTTGAAGATCATGAAGAACACTATGAATGCATGATTATTTTCGAAAAATACAAGATGCACATGCAATTGACACCAAACTTATAACATGACTCAAGACTCAAACAAGAACACAAAAATATTTTTGATTTTTATGATTTTCTAATTTTTTTTGTATTTTTTCGAAAATTATTTGAAAAACAAAAATAAGGATTTCAAAATCTTTATAAGTGAAAGGTCCAGGCATGGCCGAATGGCCAGCCCCTCTGATCTAAGAACCAGGCGTCCAAAGATGACTAATACAATAGTAAAAAGTCCTATTTATAATAAACTAGCTACTAGGGTTTATAGAAGTAAGTAATTGATGCATAAATCCACTTCCGGGGCCCACTTGGTGTGTGCTTGGGCTGAGCTTTAACTTTCCACGTGCAGAGGCCATTTGTGGAGTTGAACGCCAGGTTTTGATCCATTTCTGGCGCTGAACTCTGGTTTTGGATCCTTTTCTGGCGCTGGACGCCAGAATTGGGCAGAAAGCTGGCGTTGAACGCCAGTTTGCGTCATTTAAACTTGGCCAAAGTATGAACTATTAAATATTTCTGGAAAGCCCTGGATGTCTACTTTCCAACGCAATTAGAAGCGCGCCATTTCGAGTTCTGTAGCTCCAGAAAATTTATTTTGAGTGCAGGGAAGTCAGAATCCAACAGCATCAGCAGTCCTTCTTCAACCTCTGAATCTGATTTTTGCTCAAGTCCCTCAATTTCAGCCAGAAAATACCTGAAATCACAGAAAAATACACAAACTCATAGTAAAGTCCAGAAATGTAAATTTAACATAAAAACTAATGAAAACATCCCTAAAAGTAACTAGATCCTACTAAAAACATACTAAAAACAATGCTAAAAAGCGTATAAATTATCCGCTCATCAGCTAGCCATATACAAGTATATAGAACCATACAGAAACCTGACAGTTTAAAAATAGCTTATACAAGTTTTTCTCTCATAATACAAGCCTCTAGGAAAAGACAAAATACAAAAGGAGAGATGTATAAACAAGATAAACCCAAAAAGACTCCAAAAGAATCCAAGATCCTCCGGTTCTGTCACCATCCCAAAACAACTCACCGAGGTGGGTTGCGACCTACATCTAAAAAACACAATAAAGATATCGTATGAGAATCGGAGGTTCTTAGTATGGTAACAGTGCCCAATGATGTGGGATATAAGACCCCGGGACAGCAAATGCAATCCTAGACTTCATATCCATCACAAGAATTCAAACTTAAAGCCTTCTAAAACAAATAAGCATAATTATAAACCTTAACCTAAATAAACGGGGTACTCTATCTTAGGGGATTTCTATTATAACCAAACACCGATGTTCCACAACCTTCCCCAACCTATCCTCCATGCGACCCATCACCACCTCCTTTCGAACCTCCTCAATCCCAGTAGAAAACGCTGGTAATATACAATGCAAGTAAAACACAAGTAGAAGCATATAGGGCCAATAATTCAGATAGCAAATAGGCATGTTGTACAAATAGGCAAGCCATTTCAAGTAGTCAAAGCATACAAATAGATAGAAAATGTATATGATGAATGCCTGCCCTACTGGCTGTGATATCACATTGTCAGTTCAACTGCCAAACCGACACATCTCCATGGAGACGTCGCCCTTTGAAATCCTCATATGGGAACCCCGAGATATAGTGCCCGGATCACTGTCCAAGTACCGGCGCCTGCACACCTATAGATCCGAAGGGATGCGAGCGGGATACTCGTGCCACAGACCTCACATCTCAACGCAAGCGGGATGAACCAACGCCCTTACACCACCGCCGTTACCTCCAGGAGGGATCCTACCCCGTCCCAGCCAGGCACATAGCGTCTCATAATCTTAGTACAAATCAGTACTTCAGTGGTTTTCAGAAAATATTTTCAATATATATGGATCCATCATCTCATTCAGAGTCCTCGACTCATCTCAACCACTGTAAATTCACATCTTAGTTCCAAACTCAATAGTTCCTCAATTCTCGTCTCATACATCAACCAGTCTCATACATCAACCATTCATCACATAACGTCAAACATCCTCAACACGCCAGAAACCTAGGCCTCTGTTTTCTAAGTTTTTCGATTAATATCATCTAAAACCCCTAAAATCTTTTCCAATACTTTAAATGTCTAAAAATAGGCCCAATAGTCCTAAAATGGTGTTAAAGAAGCTTACAACCTTGTTGGGAAGATAGAATAGTTAAAAACAAAGTAAAATTTGAGAAACAAGACGTGTGCGGCCGCACAGGGGTGTGTGCGTGCGCACGCCCAAGAAATTTTAAAATGTGTGCGTACGCACAGGGGTGTGCATACGCAAAGGGGTGTATGTACGAACAGGTGGCAAAAACTTACAGAATCTGTTCACTCGCACAACCTGTGCAAGCGCCCCCAACAGACTGGCCTTCCTAACGTGTGCGTCCGCACAGGCCTGTGCGTCCGCACAGGTTGAAGTTCTTCCTTAGATATGCGCGCACACAAGCTGTGCTAGTGCTGCAAACAGAACGCACTTCCCTTCCTGTGCATGCGCACAGGTCAAAATTTCCGCAGGGTGTGCGTCCGCACAAGGGTGTGCGCTCGCACATATCAGAAATCATGAAATTCTGCAACTTTGCAGAATTTCAGATTTTTAACACCAACTTTGAATGATCATAACTTCCTCCACAAAATTCCAAATTTCAATAACTTTATATCGATTTAAAGGATTTTCAAAGATCTTTAACTCTAGACAAGTTTCATCAATTTTTGAAAACCGAGGCAAAAGTTATTATCGAACAAAGTTCACCAAAAATCCCATTTCACCAAACTTCACAATTTACACATTTTCTTACCATACACATTCCAACTCATACCAAACCATTAAAAAACTCCATCTTTCATCAAAATTAACCTGTTGTGTCCTAATACACCAACATTACCACATTTCCCTTCACATTTTCATCATCTTCAACATCAACACCAATATATCACAATTTTACAACCATAATGCCAATTCATCAAATCCAACATCACTTATATCATCATTATGCCTTTTTAATTTACACAATCAATCATCATTATCATATTACCATCACTCATCATACTCAAATCCAACAATCATTAATTCATCATAAATCACCACATATCATCATTTAACAACTCAACAACCATTTAAATTCAAACCTATCCTATGGGTCACTAGCCTAAGTGTCCATGAATATTATATACTACATAGAGGAAATCGAAACCATACCTTGGCCGATTTTCAATATGAACCAAAACCCCAATTGAGCGCAAATTAAGCTTTCCAACACAATCCGAGCCACCAATAAACTCCAACAAGCATCAACTCAACTCCAAAGGCTTCCACACTCACAATAATCAAGCTATGTACACATAAATTATAACTAATCAACCTAGAATTTCATATATACACAAAACCACAAGAGATCAAGTAGGCTCACCTTACCCAATGATGATTGGGACAAAACCCAATAATAATCAAATGTTAGAGTGTACCTAAATAATCAAAATCACAAGAACCATTCATTCACCATAGCCAAAAACCGAATCTGTAATGGAAGGGATAACTGGGCAAGAAACTGGAAATACCTTACCATTTTATTTAGATGAAATTGAAGAGCTCGACAAGAGCTTCACGTGGCAACTGACGGCACATGAATCGGAGCTCCAGAGAGTGAGATATGGCTCCAAGAAGAAGATGATGAATAGTAAATTTTTTTGGAACCCTACCTCTCTTCTTTCTTTTCACGTTGCTGCTGCTGGTTTGGTGTTTAAATGGCTGAAATAGTCACTTAAAGGGACTTATATAGTGTTGGGCTTGAGCCCAACTTGGGTCCGGTCCAATCCGTTAGCGTTTTTAGCCCGTAATAGGGGGTTAATTAAGCGCGGTTCTTACACTTTGCACCTGTAGCTGAAAGTGGTGGAAATAGGGGGTAAGAACTGGGGAGTTCTTAGTAGGGTCGGGTTTGAAGTTAAGTTTGTTTCATTATGTTCTCAAACAATAACAATAGTCAACAAAGTATAATCCAACTCAACAATTACAAAACATAGAATCCAATCACAAGCACACACAATCCTAGAAAACACAATCACAAACAAATATGTGCAAACAAGTATGATGCATGTCTATCCCTAGTGCAGGTAATGAGCTCATCTGTCGATTTCGACCCGCTCCTGACGTAACTCAGCAACCTTTGTCTGAGTTTGGTTTCCAATGTCATAACCTCTGTAAGCAACCTCTGTCTTACAGGTGCGACTCTCTTGAGTCGATGTATGCAAACATAACCTCTATAAGCAACCTCTGTCTTATAGGTGAGGCTCTCTCTAGCCAATGTATGTAGTGATAACCAATGTAAGTAACCTCTATCTTACAGGTGCGACCATCCGCTGGATTGGCCGATGTATCTCTGGAAAGTAAATCTCGGTGGACTCACCACCATATCTCTACTCGTTTTCAGCAGGTAACAATCATCTCTGCTTCTCTCCTTTTCTTTTCGTTCTTTCTTTCTTTTCTTTTCTATTCTCTGCTCTTCTGTCGCAGAGATTCTTTAGATTCTCTTAATCTTTTGACTCTCTGCTCTCCTGGGGGCAGAGATTCTTTTAACTAATATATTCTTTTCTTTTCTTTTCTTTTCTTTTCTTTTCTCAATATTCTTTTAATTCCTTACTTTTAACATCAAAAACTATCTTCACACTCTTCTCTCATCTTTTCCTAAATATTTTATGAAGTGGGGATCATGAGATTCTATTCTTAGATTTGTCTTTCTTAAGCTTTTAGAAAACTTGTCTGTTTTACCACTCTCTGTTTTATTTTTTTCATAATACATCTGGTTTACCCCTGAACTTTATTTATTATCCAAAATATCCGAAAAACTTATATAATTATAATATTAAACTCAATCTTTTCATAAAAATACAAGTATATTTCTTCAAAAATAATTCTTCTTGGCTGATTCTTCTCTTCACCAAGAACCGAAACCCTCCTTATTTTCTTTTTAAAATATACATTTAAATCTTAATCTGTTTTTGAGTTTTACGGTTATCGATTTTTCACAACTTTTAATTTAATTCCTCGGCCATTAAACCTCATCCATCTTATTCAAAAACTAACACGATAACAGCCTCAAATCAGCCTCATTATTACAGTTTGGGCAGCACAAACATGACCAAATCACAAGCTTAATCACATATAACAATATATCAACAAAATTCAATATAAAGTCAATCAAACTCCATCAATAATCAATTACAACAATCATTCACTTATCCAACACAAATTTAATCGGTGAAAATTTATCGAAACTCTACCTCCGTGTAAAATCAAAATACTCGAGGCTCCGGAGAAATTTTCTGACCGAACTATCGAAGAAGAGAACGTCAAAAATTGTCTGTGCCTGCTAAGACTCCAATTGACCGAACTCAAGGAAAAAGGGAGCTACGTCACCGTCAGTTTTCACTGAACAAAAATGATGCCAACACGTAGAGAAGGAGGATACGAACACTTTTATCGGATTAAATTTTTTATTGGAATTACGGATCGCAAGAAATCAAAGCCGGAAGTTCGAAGATACCATGGCTTGATATTCTCTCACTCACGGTTCTCTCTTTCTTTTTCTTTCAATTTCAATTCGGTCATGAGGTGAGGCAAGAAGGAAGGCTTCCTTAGGTTAGGTGTCATTGTTAATAAGAAAAATGAAACATGTGTCGTGATATATATATATATATATATTCATTTTTCTTTTCTTTCGTTCTTTT
>NC_029791.2:107518558-107521907 GCF_000816755.2 Arachis ipaensis
AATAATAATTCTTTTTTTTTAATATCTCATTATAATAAAAATAATTTAAATAATAAAAGAAGAGATGGCACGAGTTCGTGTAGCACGAATAAAGGGTATATTTCGAAACAAATCCTTAAAACGTAACTTCTAACATTCTCAAACTTCGTGATTCGCATAACCTATTACTTCTATTTCGTCTATGATAATCCATTAGTGTTTCCATATACATGAATCATTAGTATTAAGTTGGTCAAACCTAATACCATGAGAGATGCAACGGTCGACTAACAGCATTAATCAATAGACAGTCATGCATCTGAAACTCAAATTATTGTCATTAGGACAAGTCCTAATACATGACAGACACTAAGAGTATGCAATAAAGCATAGTTAGTCTATTCCTAAGGCTCTAACAGGAAGGACTGCTCTGATACCATAATGTAACACCCTAACTTTTAGCACCTCATAATCGTACTAAAAGTCTGAGCACTACTTACCTCTATTCCTTTAATTATATACTATGTTTATTTAATATTGAGTTTTCGTGAATACGAACAGAAACTTTAGTCAAGAAAACGAAAGATTCTTACTTTACTTTAAACTACTTAATCACAAAAGTATATATATTCACATAGCAAAAGATTCTCAAATACAAGTCCTACCCCTCTAAAATCCAAAACCATAAACGACGAGGGGAAAAATAAATTCTAACAACTCAACTCGTGAATATAACCTGCTATGCTCCTGTAGCTCCGCACTAAACCTTTGCACCTGTAGCTGAAATGGGTGAAAATAGGGGGGTAAGAACTGGGAGTTCTTAGTAGGGTTGGGTTAGAAGTTAAGTTTGTTTCATTATGTTCTCAGACAATAACAACAGTCAACAAAGTATAATCCAACTCAGCAATTACAAAACATAGAATCCAATCACAAGCTCACACAATCATAGAAAACACAATCACAAACAAATATGTGCAAACAAGTATGATGCATGTCTATCCCTAGTGCAGGTAATGAGCTCATTTGTCGGTTTCGACCCGCTCCCGACGTAACTCAGCAACCTTTGTCTAAGTTTGGTTTCCACTGTCATAACCTCTGTAAGCAACCTCTGTCTTACAGGTGAGACTCTCTCTAACCAATGTATGTAGGGATAACCTCTATAAGCAACCTCTGTCTTACAGGTACGACCATCCCCTGAAATGGCCGACGTATCTCTCGAAAGTAAATCTCGGTGGACTCACCACCATATCTCTGCTCATTTTCAGTAGGTAACAATCATCTCTGCTTCTCTCCTTTTCTTTTCGTTCTTTCTTTTCTTTTCTATTCTTTGTTCTCCTGTGGTAGAGGTTCTTTAGATTCTCTTAATTTTTTTACTCTCTACTCTGTTGTGGCAGAGGTTCTTTTAACTAATATATTATTTTCTTTTTTTTTTTCTTTTCTTTTTTCAATATTCTTTTAATTCCTTACTTTTAACATCAAAAATTATATTCACACTATTCTCTCATCTTTTTTTAAATATTTTATGAAGTGAGGATCATGAGATTCTTAGCTTAGATTTGTCTTTCTAAAACTTTTAGAAAAACTTGTCTGTTTTACCACTCTCTGTTTTATTTTTTCATAATACATACCATAATATTCTAAAAAAATAATATCTTGATAAATAATAATTTGTGATAATAATTTACTATATTCTACTCGCAAGTCAGATAAGACATTCCAGCAGCATAACCTCTGCAAAGTTCCAACCCTTGCAGGCACTGATTCTCCAGCAGAAATATGGCGAACATGACCTCTGTATAGTACTTGCAGATGTTGATTCTCTAACTGATGCATGTGACACTTTCTCCTAGAATCTATGTTACCACTGCAGGCGTCCCTACACCACATTCGCACACAGCCATAACCACAATCGCACACAGCCACAACTTTAGCAATTATCTTTCCTTAATTCATTTAACCACACAGGTCGATTTATCTTTTCTTCAGTCTTTTGATTACCAACATAAATTATATTCGCACTATTCCCTCATCTTTCACTAAATATCTTATGGAAAAAGAATCATAAGATTCTTTAATTAAATTTGTGTTCTCTAAAGCTTTTTAAGATTACTCTGTTTACTACTCTCTGTTTTATTTTTAATAATGCATATAATAATATTTTTATAAAATAATATCTTTGATAAATAATAATTTACTCTAATATAAATGAGTAATTTTAAACAAATATTTAAAATAATATTTCTAATACTCTTAAAACTTATTTTATAAAATCTTATTTTCAAACTTTTATTAATTACTTTCTAAACCACGAATTCTTTAATATTTTATTTTTGACTTTAATATTTTATAAAATTATATTTAAATCTTCACTTTGTTTCATATTTATATAAATAACCCTGAACTTTTATAAAATATCTGGTTTACCCCTGAACTTTATTTATTATCCAAAATATCCGAAAAACTTATATAATTATAATATTATACTCAATCTTTTCATAAAAATACAAGTATATTTCCTCAAAAATAATTCTTCTTGGCTGATTCCTCTCTTCACCAAGAACCGAAACCCTCCTTATTTTTTTTTTAAAATATACATTTAAATCTTAATCCGTTTTTGAGTTTTACGGTTATCAATTTTTCACAGCTTTTAATTTAATTCCTCGGCCATTAAAACTCACCCATCTTATTCAAAAACTAACACGATGACATCCCCAAATCAGCCTCATTATCACAGTTTGGAAAGCTCAAACATGACCAAATCACAAGCTTAATCACATATAACAATATATCAACAAAATTCAATATAAAGTCAATCAAACTCCATCAATAATCAATTACAACAACCATTCACCTATCCAACACAAATTTAATCGGTAAAAATTTACTGAAATCCTACCTCCGTGAAAAATCAAAATACTCGAGGCTCCAGAGAAGCTTTCTGACCGAGCTGTCGAAGAAGAGAACGCCAGAAATTGTCTGTGCCTATTAGAACTCCAATTGACCAAGTCAAGGGGAAGGGGAGCTACGTTACCGTCAGCTTTCACTGAACAAAAATGATGCCAACGTATAGAAGAAGAAGACACGAACACTTTTATTGAATTAAATTTTTTTTTATTGGAGTTACGAATAGCAAAAAATCAAAGCCGAAAGTTCGGAAATACCATGGCTTGACATTCTCTTGCTCACGGTTCACTCTCTTTCTTTTTCTTTCAATTTCAATTCAATTTCAATTCGGTCATGAGGTGAGGCAAGAAGGAAGGCTTCCTTAGGTTAGGTGTCATTGTTAATAAGAAAAATGAAATATATTATATATATATATATATATATAAATATCCAAATTTCCTTTTTCTTTTCTTTTGTTCCTTTGAAC
>NC_029791.2:107522048-107533305 GCF_000816755.2 Arachis ipaensis
ACTTTTAGGAGAATAATTTTTTTAATAAAATAATAAATCATAAATAAGTCATTATTTATTTTTTTTTAAAAACTCGGGGTGTTATACCATAAACAACAAGAAAAATAGAAAAAAGAACATGCAGCAGCCGGTTGATTCACCAGTTGAAGGTAGCAATCCATGTAGTTGTCGTACCCCCTTGCTCATCTTTGAATGCACCGAGGACAGTGCAAACTTTTAAGTGTGGGAAAGTCATCCGACCAATCGGCCAATCTTAGGTGAAAAATTTTTAATCCTAACACTTTCACATTTTAATTTTTCTGTTATTACCGTCTTTTAGAGTTTTTAGTTGCATTTTCTTGGTTTGCATATATATAATAAGGTTAGTCAAAATAATAAAATTTTTCAAATTCCTTTTATATAGGGCATTGATATCCTAATTCATTTGAGTTGAAATATTTTCATTAAACTTGCTTGAATTATATATTGTGGAACATGTTTTTGAGCTAAGAACACACAACCATGTGAGTTTTGAGCCTAATTATGTGGTTACATCATATAACCACTATTTTCCTTCTTGTGTGTTATTCTCTCTCTATGATTGTAATCTTTGATTTGTTTGATTCTTTATGTCCATTATTTGGTGTATGAATGCATTTATATGATTAAGGCCATCATTTCATTGAGCTCACTTACCCAAATGGCCTTATCCATTTATCCACTTTTATTAACCAATTTTGAGCCTATTTTAATCCCTTTTTGTTCTTAATTTTAGCACATCACTCTCCCTAAGTGAAAAATAATAAATGTTCTTTGTTTGGATCTTTAATTAGTTTAGACTTGTGAGAGTGTGTGTCATTTAAGTGTGGGATGTAAGGCCCACATCGGTTGGAGAGGGGAACAAAGCATGCCTTATAAGGGTGTGGATACCTCTCCCTAGCATGACGCGTTTTGACGAGTGAGTGTGGGGGGCTTTGGCTAGCATCCCTATCGTCAAAGGCAAAACCGTGAGGCCTTGTGTGAATTATTGGATTATTTTCTATATGTAAAGTATAAGGTTGATAGTTATGAAATAATAAGGATTTTATATGATTTGGATTAGATAAGTAGTATTTTAATTTATTGATATTGCTATTTTGAAAAATAGAGAAATTAATTATATTATTTCAAATTATTTGATTTGGACATTTTATTGAAAATAAAGTGTGAGATTGGTGAGTAAATAGTATTTTTATACATTATTATTGTTGGGTTAGAATTTATTTCTAATTACAATATCATCCTTATTTTTAAGTAAAATTACTAAAATGCCCTTAACCCTAATTTTTGAAAATGAATCCTAACCCTGAAAAACCCTACCCGGTTACCCGGTTCCCTGAACACAACACACACACACGCCTAACTACAGCAGCAACAGCTGCTACCAGGAGAAGCAAAAGAGAGAAAAGGGCCAGGAGAAAACGGGGAATGCAGAGGGAAGCAGGGGGAGGAAGAGAGGCGCGGGCTAGCGCCGGCGGGCCTCACCGTCACCGCCGAGCTGCTCGCCGCTCGCCGCCATCACGGGGAGGACCATTACCGAGCAAGGGGGAAGAAGCTACGCGGCAGAGGAGAGAAGAAGGGGAGCTCACGGCGTCGCCGCCATCCATGGAGCCGCGGGCTGCGCCCAGTCGCCGTCGGGGTCACCGCGTCATCGTCCCGTTCCTGGAGCCAGCAGTTGCGCCATTGGGAGCCTTGCCGTTGCTCATGGGGTTACGCCAGTTAGCTTCTGCCGCCGGAAAATGCCCCTGTTGCCGTCGCCGGAGAATTCTGCCGGTAAGGGTTTTAAGTGAGATTTCTGTTCTTTTGAAATCCCGGGAAGATTGTTGATACTGCGTGGTTATGCAGCTGCTATTATCAGAAATTCGGGCCGCCGCCGTCACTCGAGAATTATTGGCGGAGCTGCTGCCGGGCTGCCGCCGAACCGGTTCGGAGACCGTCGCTGTTCAGTTCAGCCGCTCCTTCTTCGGTTCGGTAAGCGTTTCGATTTGAAAGCCCTTTCGTTATTATTCTGTTATCTCATGCTGAGGTTTGTGGCGTTAATTGCTATAAGATTGAGTTTCGGTTGTTGTATGTTGCGATTAGAGTTGCTGAGATTGTTGAGAACGCAAGTGGAGCCGAGTTGCTGGCTGCAGTTGGTTTTGGGTTGAGGCGGAGATGACTCTATGAGACTTTTGGGCTATGGAATTGCGTTTTGAGGTAGGGGCGCTTTCCGAAAACTACAATTTATTATTGGAATTATTACATACGGATACTGATGTGAGATATGGTGTAATTAGTGATTGTATCTGCCTTATGTATTATTTGATTGACTCGAACGACTATGGATGTTGGCTTGGCTGAATTGTTGTGTGGCTTGATTTCCTTAAGGTATGCCATTGAGGCGACTGTTGGATTTAGCTTGCTTTTGAATTGATTTCTGGTTTTGAGCTGTTGAAAAGGAATGAGAAACGGTTTAGTTGGGACCCGAACCGGGTGGCAAAAGTCCAAATTTTAGGGGAGGTGCTGCCGAAATTTCTATAAAATCCGAGTCTTTATTGAAATATTGTTTGGAAAATGACGAGTTAAAGACTTCTACTATTTTATTTGAATTGTCGAGAAAAGGATGATTCATGCTTTCGAAATGAATTAATAAAGAGGAAATTGTGATTTAGTCTTGCTTCTTAAGAAAGGCATTGTAGCTCTTTCAGGAGAAGGTTATTTAGATGAAACTTGTGTTTTAAAGCTGTTTGGATGTGAAAAGGGTTTATGCCTTTGAATTTGACTTGGGGGTTTCAATTAAAGAAGTTTCAATGACTTTGAAAGAACTTGAATGTCTATTGACAAGTTTCATTTTGAAATGTTTTGAGAAAGGTTTTAAGTACTCTTTGAATTCTGAATTCTTGCAAGACTAAAACAATTTTGAACAGTTGAAACGTTCTAGAATTTATCATGGGGGTTGAAGTTGGTTTTGCCTAAGTAAAGGAAGCGGCTTTGAAAGAAGTAAATGATTACATGACTCGGTTTGGCTTAGATCCTATTTGCTTACTCAAATCAGAAAGCCAATGTTTTAATGATTTTAAATGAATTTGGCGAAATGAGTTATGTTATTCTCCCCTAAAGACTTGGGACTCTGCCGAGAAACTTTTGTTATGAAATCCCATTGTTGTATGGGTGATTTTGAATACTTTGAAATAAATCTTTAACTTTCCATGGTTTTGGAAGTTTTGGGAAAGAGGAAGCCGAGAGTGGCTTATTTCAAAAAGGGAATTTTCCTTGAGTAAAATTGGCTTATGAGCCTGAGATAATTTGAGAAATGAGATCTTTAAAGCCAAGGCTGAAAAGAGTTGAAACTTGATTTCGAAGTGAAATGAATTGAGAAAATGATTTATGGCTTAAATGCCGATTTCATGAATTTGATGATTTTGAATGTGGAAGTGCTGTTTTATTATGAGCCGGAATGGCTATGTATGATTATGAATATTGATTGGTTCTGGATTGAACCGTGAGCCGGAATGGCTGTGTGTGATTATCAATATTGGCTGGTTCTGGACTGAACCGTAAACCGGATGGCTGAGATGGATGTTGATCCATGGATGAGAATGAATGCATGTATATGCTGAATTATTGATAATTGTGATTTTTGCACTTCCACTATTGGTGATGAGGGTTTCCCTGGGTAGTAGCAATGGCTAGCCACCATGTGCTCCAGGTTGAGACTCGAAGCTTTGTTAACCCAATGTCGTAAGTGTGGCCGGGCACTGTGAAAGTCCCGGATGAGCTCGCCCCCATAAATATTCACCAGTGATGGTGATGGATAAATATTCACTAGTGAGGGTGATGGATATGGATCATGATTATGATCAAGTTTATGATGAGTATAACTCGAGTTGGGGATGCACGACAGAGGGACAGTCCAATGGTTAGCTACCAGGATTTGTCGGATTGGCTCTATAACCGACAGATGATATCATCAGCCACTAGGAACAGGCATGCATCATATGCATTTGTGTGACATTGTGGGCCTAGGGCCGTGGTTGGAATGAGATGAACTGATGGTTGATTTCGGTTTTGTGTTTCTGGTTTGGAATAAAATATGAAAGGCTATTTTGGTTTCGCTTAGATAAATCGCTTTGAAAGGCTTTTGAGTTTTTGAGAATTGAACAGTTCTTCTTTCCGAAGAGATTTTCGACTTTACTTTCATTGTAAACCATTGTTTTTGAAAAGAGGCATAAGACGGTTATGAATCACTGGTACGGTTTATCTTCACGTATCCTATTACAGTAATTCCTAAAAACCCTCTACTGAGAACCCTTTCGAGGATGATGTTCTCACCCCCCTACATTTTTCCCCTTTCAGGATATGGGCGCAGAAGTTACGAAGAGCTTATTCAATTGTTGTTGTGATGCTCTGATTTGTTTTAGTTATGGTTTATTGTACCCTCGCCTTTATCTTGATATAATCTGTAAGAGGGATAGGGATTGTATTGGTTTATGTTTGTAATTTATTGAAAATAAAGCGTGAGCTTTGGTAGTTAGGGTGTTACATGGGAAAGTTTGAAAACATTGGTTGAGGTAAAAGTGTAGTTTGAATTTTTATTGAAGATCTTGGGAATTGGGTACATACTCATGCATTAAATTTTTAAAACATATGCATTGATATGCTTGTATATATTTTATTTTGAAAAAAAATAAATAAAAGAAAAAAAGAAAAAAAAAGCAATAAAAAGTGGACAAAATGCCCCAAAGAAAAGTAATAAAAATAATGCATATGGGATGTGAATCGAAAAGAATGCATGAGTGTGTGAAAAAGTGAAGAATGGGTAGTTAGGTTTTACATTAGATTAAATAGGTTGTAGGTTAGGTGAGAGCCTAAGTTAATCAAAGATTCAAATCTCAAGCTCACTTAGCCATATGCACCCTTACCTTTACCCTAGCCCTATTACAACCCTCAAAAGTCCTCATGATATTTGTATGCATGCATTGAATAATTGTTGATTATTAGAAGAAAAATAAATCTTGGAAAAAGTATGATTAAAGGAGAATTGAGTGAATCAACCCTATACACTTGAGCGATTAGAGCGTATACACATCCAGTGAGGGTTCGATTGCTCAATTCTTTGCTTCCACCTATTATTATTTCTTATCTTGCAAGTTGTAAATTCTTTTCTAGGACTCGATTCAATTGAGGATTTGACTTGGTTGTTAATACCTTTAGCCCTTATGTTCATATATGTATTCTTGAAAATTGATGTATTTTGACTAAGTAGTTGCATGCATTTAGAAAGATTGTATTTAGATAGTTCACATTAAATAAATGTTCATACTCCCTTTCTTGTCTTTCTTGAGTTTAGCATGAGGACATGCTATTGTTTAAGTATACAGAGATAGATAAACCACAATTTTATGGTTTATTTTGTGTTGAATTTGGTGGATTTTGTCAACTTTTCTCACATTTATTCAATAAAATAACATGTTTTGTGAATTTCTCCTAAATTGTGCTTAAAAGTAAAAACATGCTTTTTAAGCCCTAAAATTGCTAAATTTTATTCACTTTAATTCCATTCGATACCTTGATGTGTTTGTTAAGTGCTTTTAGGTTTAGAAGGCAAAGATTGGATTGAAGGAATGAAGAAAAAGCATGTAAAAGTGAAGAATTCATGAAGAAATGAAGTTTTGAAAGTCTGTCCAGTCACCATACACGTGACCCACACGTACGTGTGACACTTGTCACGTGACCTCATTAAAGAAACACGCTGGGGCAATTTCTGAGCTCCCTGAGGCCCAGATCCAACTCATTTCTGATGCTATTGAACCCAAGGATTGAAGGAGAATGAAGGAAGTAGTCATAGTTTAGGTTTTTACCATGTTTTAGGTTAGAATTCTAGAGAGAGAAGCTCTCTCTTCTCTCTAGAATTAGGGTAGATTTAGGTTAGATTTCTCTTAGGTTAATCATTGTTGCTTTGATTTAGTTCCCTTGCAATTTATTGTTCTTACATCTTTGTTCTTTTAGTTTTATTTGCTATTTCCTTTATTTTGTTTCTTTTATGTTCATGACTCTTGTTGGATTTTCATTTTCTATTAATGCAATTTGATGTTTCTTTGTTTATTAATGCTTAATTGAGTTGTTATTATTTTTTTCTTGCATTGGGTAGTTTAGATTTTATTATTTCTTGCTAATTTACTATGCTTTTCTGTTATGCCTTCCAAGTGTTTGATAAAATGCTTGGTTAGATTTTAGAGTAGAATTTTATATTCTTGGCTTGGGTTAAGTAATTAGAGACTCTTGTGTTATCAAATTTTTTTGTTGATTAGTGATTGAGGATTGCTAGTTGGCTTGAATTCTACTAAAGCTAATCTTTGATTTGGACTTGTGGACTAGAATTAACTTTGCTCACTTGACTTTCCTTCAATTATTAGAGGATAACTAAGTGAGAGCAAAAGACAACTACCATCACAATTGAGGATGATAATGAGGATAGGAATTTCAATTCTCACCTCTTGCCAAGACCTTTCTTAGTTGATAGCTTATTTTCTTGTTATTTATGTTTCTTGCTCATCATTCCAAATACCTCATAACCAATAATATGCACACTTCCCTGCAATTCCTTAAGAGACGACCCGAGGTTTAAATACTCTCGGTTTTTATTAGGTTTGACTTAAGTGACAAACAAATTAAACTTTGATTGAGGGTTAATTGTTGGTTTGGAACTATACTATCAATGGAATTATTTTGTGAAAATTTCTAACCGACGATTTTTCTCCATCACAACTCGGTAAGAGTGAGGAGCGTGGAAGGAGCCACACATCCCAGGGCCTGCAAAAGTATTCCCGTAAATTGCAAGAATCATGGGACTACGCCATGCGTGCTCTATGCATGTTGGATGAAGCTGCCTCCCATGCCTAAATTTTGTATAAATAATCTTCTTTCTTCTCGCATTCTTTATAAATCTCAGCCTTCTTCATTTTGTACATGGCTGAAGTAGGATAGTGTGAGTGATGAGATAGTGTAGTTTAGTACTGTGAGCGAGAAAAAAATAATTGACATTCTTTTAACTATGTTGCGTTTTACCAAATTACACATAAATGCTACAACCTGCAACACACACAATCACAGTCTAGATAGTGGTTTAAAATAAGAAAAAAAATGAAGAGAAAACTGCTACAAAGTATAGCAATTACGAGTAGAAAGTATTAAGGGGTTAAACCGCTTTGAGTTGCAGTGGATTAGGTGAAGTTTGGTCAATTAAAAATGGGAGATGGTAGGTATGCTATTTAATTAATCATTGTAGTTATCATTTTCATTTTTTTTTTTTGTAAGATCTTAGAAGAAAAAATTAAAAAATATAAATATTAATCATATAAACTCTATGTTTTTGAATGATCATTCATGTAGTCAATGTGAAAGATAGTTATTTTTGCTGATATGACGTTACATAATTAAATACATGTATAAAATTATTTTACAGTGGCAATGCATTAAAATTAAATTCATTAAGGAAAAAACACTTCACGTCGTCCGAGATGGGATTTTAAAATTAAAAAAATGAAAACTCTCTTCTTTTCACTTTTTAAAAAATAAATTAAAATACTCTTCTCGCGGCAATGTAGTCAAAATCGGGTTTTAACTCGTGAAAATGCATGATTTTGCATTTCTGCATCCTCTCTTTGTATTGATTTTGCTTCTCGTCTAGAACCAAACTGCATCATACGAAATCGTCACGCAAAAACACAGAGCCGCCAGAATCGCCGTTTCTGCTGCGATATTGCGTTCCAAATTGAAGAAGCTCTTTTCTTGCCCCTGATTGGAGCCCAACCCAACCCAATGACCTAATCTGAATAGAAGACCATGGAAGATGGAGGAGCCCTAGCAGACTAGCAGTAAATTTCCTAATCTCTTAACCTCCCTCACTTTAAAGTTTATCTCCATGGCCAAAATTTCAAAATTTCACCTCTCTCAAGTCTTAATCTCTGACTCTATCTCTCTATCCCTCTGAAATTCAAATTTTGCGCAACCAAAATCTCTAATTTTGAGTGTCACTAACTCGCTATAAGGTTTTCCATCGGTGCTATCACATCAGACTGGTGGCGGCTGGACTATGTGAGTGTCACTTTGTGATTGTGACTTGCGAGACTCTCTGGCTCTGCCTTTTTGTCTCTAGTTCTCTGGCTCTACCTCTCCAGCTCTGGAATCTGGATTGCTGCTGCTCTTTTTTTCCCCTTCGCTGCTAGTTCAGGTAAGTTAAGACCCTCCTTTTTAATTTTTATCCTCTTCAATGTTCAATCTATTATTGTGCTTGTTTATTATTGATTATATTTCAGGTTGAATTGATATCGCCTATCTTTGTTGGCTTGTTGATTATATTACAAATTGATTATATTGTTCAATTTGAAATATGATTTTATGCGAATTATAATAGGTTTTCAAATTGAGGTTAACTTATTTGTTCATATTTATTGCAAGCATGTATTTCATATTAGTATATATATTGTATAGCTTTCGCATTTTTTATTGATTTTTCTTCTTTGAGATCTGCAATTTTAATGATTTAGTAATCTAAAGATATTATTATATGTTGTTTTTGCTTTATCTATTAAATAATCTTTGAATTTCTTTTTATTTAGTTGGTGCTCATTTTAGATCTGGAACATGAAACTCCTATTTTGAAAGTCAAGGCTCGAGCAAGCTGTCACTTTAGGTAAATTATTATTTGCTTAAATATTATATTTTAATTATATTGATTTCACCTCTTAGCCTATTTTAACAGTTACCACTTGATATGCCTCGAGCACATAATTATAGTATATCCTTGATATACTCTATTTTATTCTGAATTATTTAAAATGCTTTATTAAATTTTTTTTGTTAAATTTCTTTTAACTGAATAGTTGAATTATTGTTGGGTCATTGAACACAATTCTTGAATTTTTGTTATGCTTATATTGTTTGTTCATATTGGATTGTTGAACTTTGTTGTTGAACTTGGATGGTTGTAATTGGTATTGAACACAATTTTGTAATTTTTCTTAAATTGTTAAATTTTTTTATGTGATATTGAACTGACTTGTTAAATATTTGTTGTTTAAATTTTTTTGAATAGAAATGGTGGCAAATTAAGCTAATGCAAGTGAAAATCTGACTAACAATCTAACCTCTCAATCAGGAAGTACAACTAGAATTTTTAGTAAAATAAAAGTTGTAAAGAATGCTCTTTGAAGTAGAACTGATGTAGGATGGGAGCATGGGATATCTATTGGAGAAAATGAGAAAAAATACAATGCAAATATTGTCATAAAATTTGTTTAGGAGGAGTTTATAGATTAAAACACCACTTAGCAAGAACTCAAAAGGATGTTAGAGCTTGTATAGTTGTTACTGATGAAGTTAAGAAGCAAATGTGGGATGTTGTGAGTGGGTTGTAAGTGAATTTGAGCAAGAAAACAAATATGGGTGGAGTAAGCACAGCTAGAGCTGCTGCAGAAGGTGACACTGCTGCTGAAAAAAGAAAGAAAAAAGAATTGTAGGGCAACATATTCAAGAAAACGCACATTATACTCAATCAATAATTAACAATATATTTAAGAAGAATTTGAGAGAGGAAGTATGTTTAGAAATTAGTACTTTTTTCTACAATAATGATATCCCCTTCAATATATCAAGGAGCAAAGAATACACCAGAATATTTGAGAAAGCTATAAGATATGGAATAGGATTCAAGCCATCCTCCTACCATGAATTAAGGGTTCCTCTTTTGAAGAAACATGTGGAACTTGTTCAATAATTAATAGAGGAGCATAGAACATATTGGAATCAAGTTGGTTGTACAATAATGACTGATGGTTGGACAGATAAGAGAAGATGGGCCATCTTGAATTTTTTAATTAATAGTCCTAAAGGGACTATTTTTTTTTGAAATCTATTGATGTCTCTCATATTACTAAGACAGCTGACAAAATTTTTAAAATGATAGACGATGTGGTTGAAGAGGTTCATGAAGAAAATGTCATCTAAGTTGTCACCGACAATGCAGCTAATTACAAAGCTGAAGGAGAAATGCTAATAAAAAAGAGGAAGAAGTTGTTTTGGATGTCTTGTGCAGCACATTGTATTGACTTAATGTTATAAGACTTGGAGAAAAAAGCAACACTTCGCAAGAACATGATTTATAGATGTAGAAAAATTACTACTTACATATATGCTAAGATTGCTCTCATTTTGCTACTACATATCCACACTAAAGGAAAAGATTTGGTGAGGTCGGGTATGACCCGTTTTGCAACTTCTTACCTTATTTTGGGATGTCTCAATGACAACAAAGATTCCTTAATAAGAATGTTTCTTTCTGGGCTTCTAATAAGTTTGAAAAGACAAAAGATAAAAAAATAATTGCAAGTGTGGTGTTGGATAAGATGTTTTGGAAAAAAATGGTGATTTGCTTGAGGGTTGCCTGTAAGACCCCGGATTTTCGAAAATTATATAGTAAGTTATTTATAATTTATTATATTCGTCGATAATTTTATTTAAAGGAAATTATTGTCCTGAAAATAATTAAATTATATTTTACCATACTTTAAGTTTAAGATCTATTATGATTTATAAAATTTTTTAGATAATTTAGTATTTTCATATTAGGAATTTAAGGTTTTAATAATTAAAAATAATGAGAGTTTTATACAATTTAAAATTGAATAATTGAAGGTTTTGATTAATTTTATGAACTAAGAGAAAATTTATTTATTTATCTATAGTTTTAAATTAGAATACTTAATTAAATATAATTGTGTAAACTAAATAGTATTCTTAAATTTAATTATATTGGATTAAATTGGTTTTAAATTAATACTCTATCTAAACCCTAATTCCCAAATCAAATTCCTAAATCTCCAAAACACAATCCTAACCCTAATTTCCTTAAACTAGCCACCATTACCCCTCACCCTCAAATTTATTTATTTATCTCTAATTTTAAATTAGAATACTTAATTAAATATAATTGTGTAAACTAAATAGTATTCTTAAATTTAATTATATTGGATTAAATTGGTTTTAAATTAATACTCTATCTAAACCCTAATTCCCAAATCAAATTCCTAAATCTCCAAAACACAATCCTAACCCTAATTTCCTTAAACTAGCCACCATTACCCCTCACCCTCTCTAACTCCTTCACACTTGTAACACAAACCCACACACACTGAGATAGAGAGAAAAGAAATGGGAGAGAGAAGAGAGGGCTGAACGGAGAAGAAGGGAAGGGGAGGCT
>NC_029791.2:107533981-107551023 GCF_000816755.2 Arachis ipaensis
AGGGAGCTGAGGAAGAAGACGCCGCGAGCGAGCAGCCGTCCATGGAGGTTCGCGAACAGAAGGAAGGTGTGTCGTTCTGTCCAAGGCCATTGCTAGGGAGCCAGCGCGAGTTGGATGGGTTGTCTTCGTGCACCGTCGCCACCCCGTCGAGCCTTGTCGTCGTCATGCAAGATGCCACCACTGCCGTCAATCGAAGCCGCCGCTCGCGAAGCCAAATCGTCGTGGAGCCTGAAGGCGAAGGGGGTTATTACCACTGCTATGGCTAGGGCACACTGTTGCTACTGTTGAGTTCACCATAGGAAGGAGTGATGAGTGGATATTTTATACGCTTTTTGGCATCATTTTCGTATAGTTTTTAGCATGTTTTGTTTAATTTCTATTAAGTTTTTATAGGTTTTAGTGTTAAATTCACATTTTTTAGATTCTACTTTGAGTTTGTATATTTTTATGCAATTTTAGGTATTTTCTAGCTTAAATTGAGGAGCTGGAGAAAAAGTTAGCAAAAGTCTGATTCGGAGACAGAGAAAGCCCTGCAGATGCTGTCCAGATCTGACCTCCTTGCACTCGGAAGAGCTTTTCTGGACCTACAGAAGTCCAAATGGAGCGTTCTCAATGGCTATGGAAAGCTGACTTCCAGAGCTTTCTAGCAATTTATAATGGTTTATACTTTGCTTCAGATTAGAAGGCCCAAAATTGGCGTCCAACGTCAGCCCCCTGCCCCATTCTAGGCATCCAGCGCCCAAGGAGCAGAGACCAGCGTCCAAACGCCCAAAGAGGATCCCCTAGCCAGGGTTCAATGCCCTAGAGTCCTCGTATCACATGGATCTCATCAAAGCTCAGCCCAAACACTCACCAAGTGGGCCCTAGAAGTGGATTTTAGCACTAAAAAGACTGTTTTACCCTTATTAGTCATTAGTTTAGTATTTATAGTACAAGATCACTCTTTGATAAGGATCTTCGCCCATCATTTACCATAATTTCGTGTTTCACATTGTATTTTCTATCAGTATGAGTTTCTAAACCTCCTAGGTTGAGGAGAGGAGCCCTGCTGAGTTTTATGGATTAATAAAAGATTATTGTTCCTCTTTAATCTGTGTTTGATTCTCTATTCTAAGATGTATATTCGTTCTTCATAAATATGAATGCATTGAACTGGAATAAGGTTATCACATTCTACATGGGTTCAGAGTGCGTCTTTCATCAGACAATGATGAACCACCAGCTTGATTATGCATCTCTTAGACGGCTAATCTACGACTTCGTTTGAGACTTCTCGAGACACCAGTTCAGCCAATTTACGGGGAGATTAGGGTCTTTGTGGTAAAGGCTAAAACTCCAAAGGAGTAGCATCCTCCGATCTGGAAGATTCGACCTTGTCTCTGGTGTTTCAAGTAGGATCACCAAGGAGAATGAACTGCAGAAGCTTCACCCTCAATCAGAATGGATCCGCACTAACCATGGGGTTCAGATCTGGAGGAGTATTGACGGCTGCCCAAACCAGCGTCAATCACATACAGTCTGCCATAGAAGAAATTATTCACAATTGAAGAAGACAGTAATACCAGAGTTAATCCAAAAGGTCAAAGCAACTCCAAGCCTCATCCATCTAAGTTTTAAGATTATCATTCCAAACAATCAAACTGCATTTAAACAAATCCAACAATTTCTTGATCCGCCTGACTAAGACTTACAAGATAACCATAGCTTGTTTCAAACCACAATCCTCATGGGATCAACCCTGACTCACTCAGGTATTACTTGGACGACCCAGTACACTTGCTGGTACAGTTGTACAAAGTGTGGGGATTCGTGCACCATGTTTTTTGCGTCGTTGCCTGGGATTGTTCGAGTTTGAACAATTGACGGATTATCTTGTTGCTTAGATTGGATAAATTTCTTTTTCTTTACAGGTTTAATTTTATTTTATCTGAGTCTTTTATCTTCTTTTCAAAAAGCTTTCAAAAATATTTTCTTTTCTTTATTAATCTTGATTTTTTTTTTATTTAAGTCTTTTGATTTTGTTCTTGTTCTTGCTTAACGTTCGAATTTTTTTTCTTTCAAAAATTTTTTTCTAAACCTTTTCTGTTTTTGGCTATTTATTTTCTTTTGATTTTTCTTACTTTGAGTCTTACCTATTTCTTGTTTTTTTTCAAAATTTCTTCAAAAATCTTTTCTTTTCTTTATTAATCTTTATCCTTTGTTTGAGTCTTGTGTCAATCCTTAAGTTTGGTGTCTCTTTATGTTTTTTCTTTTCAAAATTTCGAAAATTATATGCTTTGATTTCAAAAATTTTTAAGTTTGGTGTCCTTTGCATGTTCTTGTTTTCTTTGAATTCTTTGAGTTTTGTTCTTAGTGTTCTTCTTGATCTTCAAAATGTTCCTGTTTTTCTTCTTGTTTTAATCTTAAAATTTTTAAGTTTGGTATCTTTTGGTGTTTTTCCTTTCAATTTTCGAAAATTTAGTATCTTAGATCTAAAAATTTTAAGTTTGGTGTCTTTTGGTTGTTTTCTCTTTCTTCAATAATTCAAAAAATCAAAAAAATATCTTTTCCATCTTTATTTTACAATTATTTTAGAAAATTTCACTTAAAATTTCAAATTTTAATTTCAAAATTTTTATCTTATCTTATCTTAGTTTTAAATTTCAAAATTCAAATCTTTTCAAATTCAAATCTTTTTCAAAAATCATATCTTTTTCAAAATCTTATCTTATCTTATTTCAAATTTTAAAAATCAAACCTTTTCAAATATTTATCTTATCTTGTTGACTTTTTCAAAATTCATAAAATTCAAATTTCAAATTTCAAATCTTTTTAATTTAAAAACTTATCTTCTCTTAAATTCTTTATCTTATCTTACCTAATTTATCTTATCTTTTCTAATCTCAAATTTTAAAATCAAATCTTTTTCAAATCTTTTTAGTTTCTAATCTTATCTTTTTTTATCTTTTCTAATTTCCAATTTTAAATTCAAATCTTTTCTAATCTTATATCTTATCCTGTTTTCAAATATTTTTTAATTAGTTACTCTCTTTTCTAAGTTTCGAAATTTCTTAATTATTTCTTTTATTTTTGAATTAGTGTTCCATTTTTATTTTATGTATTTATTTAATTTTTGAAAAAAAAATTATTTTTATCCCACATTCTTTCACTTCTCTACCTTTCTTCATCATAAACCCAAATGGGAATGAAGAGTTTAGAAGAACTCTGGGATCTTATACAAATCCCACTGCTGACTTCTATGGAAGAAGTATTAGCATACCTCACATCAGAGCAAGTAGCTTTGAACTAAACCCTCAACTCATTACTATATTGCAGTAAAACTGTCAGTATTCAGGACTTCCACAGGAAGAACCTACTGAGTTCTTGGAAGATTTCTTAAAGATTGCTGACACAGTACACAATGAGGGAGTAGACCAAGATGTCTACAGACTATTGCTCTTTCTTTTTGCTGTAAAGAACCAAGCAAAGAGGTGGTTGGATAACCAGCCTAAAGCAAGCTTGAAAACTTAGAAACAGTTAGTAGACAAGTTTTTAAATCAATACTTTCCTCCAAGAAAGATGACCCAGCTGAGACTGGACATCCAAGGCTTCAAATAAGGAGATAATGAATCTCTTTATGATGCTTGGAAGAGGTATAGAAGGATGCTAATAAAACGTCCCACTAAAATATTTCAGAATAGGTACAGTTAGACATCTTCTATTATGGACTTTCAGACTTGGCTAGAATGTCTTTGGACTACTCTGCTGGTGGATCCATACACATGAGAAAGACCATTGAAGAGGCTCGCGAGCTTATTGAGACAGTTGCCACTAATCAGCATCTGTACTCAACTGCTGAGACTTCTATGGAAGGAGAGGTTAAGCCATATCTACTGAACCTAACCCTCCAGAGCCAGATGACCCATTGACTCAGCAATTGCATGCCCTTGCCCAGCAACTATTGGAACTGCAAGAGGCTTTGTGAGAAACTCATGCTTCTAACAGGAATGTAGAAGCCCAGCTAAATCAAACAAACCAGCAGTTATCTAAGCAGATAACAAAAGAATGCCAGGCCATTCAACTAAAGAGTGGGAAAACCTTGAATGCCCAACCTTAGAACAACAGGAGGTTAGTAAAAGAACAACTGACAGAGGATAACCAACTCTATGCACAATATAACTCTGGGCATTCAAACGCCCAGGGAGGTATCACTCTTAGCGTTGAACGCCAGGAAAGGGCAGAGACTGGGCATTCAAACGCCCAAGGAGGCAACACCCTTGGTGTTAAATGCCCACAAGGGAATGATTCCCCTAGCGTTGAACGCCAGGAAGGGGGCATGAATATGGGCGTTGAACACCCAAGCAAGGGAGGCCAGTCACATACTGATAGCAACTCTCCTAAGCAAGCTAGTAACTCCCCTTCCAACACACATGGCACTCGGCCTTCATCAACCAAAGTTGATCAGTATAAGGCTAAAATGCCATTTCCTCAGAAGCTCCATCAAGAGGAAAAAGATAAACAATTTTTCCGTTTTGTGGATTATCTCAGAACACTAGAAATCAATACCCTTTTGCAGAGGCTCTTGAACAGATACCTTCTTATGTTAAGTTCATGAAATACATTCTGAGTCATAAGAAGGATTGGAGAGAGACACAAACAGTCCTCCTCACTGAAGAGTGCAGTGCAATCATTCAAACAGCTTGCCAGAGAAACTTAAGGATCCTGGAAGCTTTATGATACCATGCACTCTAGGTGATGCTTGCACAAGGACAACTCTATGTGACCTTGGAACAAGCATCAACCTAATACCTGCTTCATTAATAAAGAAGCTTTGCTTGACTGATGAAGTCAAACCAACCCGCATATGTCTTCAACTTGCTGATGGCTCTATTAAGATACCATCAGGCATCATTGAAGACATGATTGTTAGGGTTGGACCCTTTGCTTTTTCCACTGACTTTGTGGTGTTAGACATGGAAGGGCACAAGAGTGCATCCCATATCCTAGGGAGACCCTCCCTAGTTACAAGACGGAACCTCATTGATGTTGAAAAAGGGGAAGTAACACTGAGAGTCAATGAGAAAAAGTTCATACTGAATACTGTCAAGGCTATGCAGCATCCAGACACACCTGAGGAATGCATGAGCATTGACCTCGTTAATTCCCTAGTGGAAGAAGTAAATATGGCTGAAAGTCTCAAGGAAGGGCTGAATGACATCCTTACTGATGAATAGCCTGACTTGGAAAATTCTTTGGAAACTCCTAAAGAAAAGGAGAAGCCTCCAAAGTTTAAGCTCAAGCCATTATAATCTTCCCTGAAATATGAATGTCTAGGAGATGGAGATACCTACCCTATGATCATAAGCTCTGCCCTAGAGCCACAGGAAGAAGAAACACTAATTGAAGTACTCAAAACACATAAGACTACCCTTGGGTGGACTATAAGTGACCTTAAGGGCATCAACCCGGCCCTATGCATGCACAAAATCCTGCTGGAAGATAACACCAAACCAGTGGTGCAACCACAAAGGCGACTGAATCCGGCTATGAAGAAAGTAATACAGAAGGAAGTCACTAAGCTCTGGGAGGCTGGGATTATTTATCCCATTTCTGATTGTCCCTGGGTGAACCCTGTCCAAGTTTTTCCCAAGAAGGGAGGCATGACAGTGGTTCATAATAAAAAAATGAACTAATTCCTACAAGGACAGTCACAGGGTGGCGTATGTGCATTGACTATAGAAGACTCAATGATGCCACCAGGAAGGATCACTTTCCTTTACCATTTATTGACCAAATGCTAGAAAGACTAGCAGGGCATGCTTTTATTGTTTTCTGGATGGATATTCTGGGTACAATCAAATAGCAGTGGATCCACAGGATCAAGAGAAGACAGGATTCACATGCCCATCTGGCGTATTTGCCTACAGGCGAATGCCATTTGGCCTGTGCAATGCACCTGCCACCTTTCAGAGATGTATGCTATCCATCTTCTCTGATATGGTAGAAAAGTTTCTTGAAGTGTTCATGGATGACTTCTCTATTTTTGGAGACTCATTTAACTCCTGCCTTGATCATTTGGCCCTTGTTCTGAAAAGATGCCAAGAGACAAACCTAGTTCTAAACTGGAAAAAATGCCGCTTCATGGTGACTGAAGGCATTGTTCTTGGGCATCGGATTTCAAGCAAGGGAATAGAAGTAGATCAAGCCAAGGTGGAAGTGATTGAAAATTTTCCACCACCTGCTAATGTCAAGGCGATCAGAAGTTTCCTCGGACATGCAGGATTCTACAGGAGGTTCATAAAAATTTTTTTGAAAATTGCAAAACCCCTATGTAATCTCTTGGCCACTGACGTCCCATTTATCTTTGACTAAGAATGTCTGCATGCCTTTGAAACCCTGAAAGCCAAGCTTGTCACTGCTCCTATCATCTCTGCACCCAATTGGGACTTGCCATTTGAACTCATGTGCGATGCCAGTGATCATGCCATTGGCGCAATTCTAGGGTAGATACATGACAAGCTTCTGCATGTCATTTATTATGCTAGTCGTGTACTGAATGATGCGCAGAAGAATTACACTACTACAGAAAAGGAATTACTTGCAATGGTTTATGCCATTGACAAGTTCAGGTCCTACCTAGTAGGATCTAAGGACATTATCTATACTGACCATTTTGCTCTAAAATATCTTCTCACTAAGCAGGACTATAAGCCTAGACTCATAACATGGGTATTACTTCTGCAAGAGTTTGATATAGAAATTAGAGACAGAAAGGGCATAGAAAATCAAGTGGCTGACCACTTGTCTAGGATTGAACCAGTAGCAAGGACTTCTCCTCCCTCCACTGACATATCTGAATCCTTTCCAGATGAGCAACTCTATACCATCCGGACAGCACCTTGGTTTGTAGACATTGCAAACTACAAGGCCATAAGGTTCATTCCTAAGGAGTTTAACAGGTAGTAAGCCCGAAAACTCATGCATGATGCAAAATACTACTTGTGGGATGAGCCATATCTCTTTAAGAGATGATCGGATGGAATAATTCGACGGTATGTGTCTGAGGAAGAGGCACAGAGAATCCTATGGCATTGTCATGACTCGGACTATGGAGGACATTTTGGAGGTGAGCAGACAGCCATCAAGGTTCTCCAAAGTGGCTTTTACTGGCCTACTCTCTTTAAGGACTCTAGAGAGTTTGTCTATAACTGTGATAGTTGCCAAAGAGCTAGCAATCTCCCTCATGGTCACGGCATGCCTCAGCAAGGAATCCTGGAGATTGAGCTGTTTGATGTATGGGGTATAGATTTCATGGGACCCTTCCCACCTTCATACTCAAACACCTACATCCTTGTGGTAGTAGACTATGTGTCTAAATAGGTTGAAGCAATAGCAACACCTACTAATGACACCAGAGTAGTAATGAAGTTCCTCCAAAAGAACATCTTCAGCAGATTTGGTGTCCCTAGGACACTAATCAGTGATGGAGGTACTCATTTCTGCAACAGACAGCTGAATTCTGTCTTAAACCGTTACGGAGTTCGCCATAAAGTAGCAACACCGTATCATCCCCAAACAAATGGGAAAGCTGAAGTCTCAAATAGAGAACTAAAGCAAATTCTAGAGAGAACAGTAAGCGCCAATAGAAAGGATTAGGCTAGAAAGCTTGATGATGCGCTGTGGGCATACAGAACAGCTTTCAAAACCCCCATTGGAACTTCACCATATCAGCTGGTATATGGAAAATCCTGTCATTTGTCAGTGGAACTAGAACACAAGTCCTATTGGGCTACTAGATTCCTCAACCTTGATGCTAAAGCAGTAGGAGAGAAACGGCTGCTCCAACTAAATGAGTTGGATGAATTCCGCTTATCTGCATTCAAAAATGCAAGGATCTATAAGAAAAAAGCAAAAAAGGTGGCATGACAAGAAAATATCTTCTTTGAACCAGGATAGAAGGTCCTTTTCTTCAACTCAAGACCCAAATTATTTCCTAGGAAACTCAAATCCCATTGGAAGGGACCCTATGTGATTACTAGTGTATCACCTTATGGGCATATAGAACTTCAAGGTAAAGATCCTGAAAACATGTTCACTATCAATGGACAGAGAGTTAAACATTACCTTGAAGGAGATATAAAGCCAGAAGGCTCAACACTGGTACTAAGTTAAGTACAGTGAAGTCCAACTAAAGACATTAAAGAAGCGCTTGTTGGGAGGCAACCCAAGCATAGTTATTATTTTTGTTTTTTTTATTTTATTTTTCTAGTTATTTTCTGTAGGGTCATGATCATATGCAGCAGTCAGAACAGAGACAAAAATGTTAAGTAGTGAAAACAGAACACTCTAGATGGAGTGTTGCTAGCATTGAATGCCAGCCAGGGAGCAGACCCTGGGCGTTCATACGCCAATGCAGAGGGCAGGGATTCTTAAATTTCTAGCCTCTCAGGACCAGTGGGTCCCATAGCATTTTCCCAATTGGCCATATTTGCTCGAAGATGAGCAAAACTCTTAAGTTTGGTATTGCAAAAGCTTTGCTTTGTGACTCCTGACTCCTACCACTCTAAAGTATAATACCAAAGACAAAGGAGTAACATTGAAGAGATCAAGCACTACATTAGATCCTCAAGGAGGAGCACTAGCCGCCACCATTAAAGGTAGATTCGTTCTCTTTATCTCCTTCTCTTATGTTATTTTTCTGTTTACTGTTATATTTTTCTGTCTGTTCTCTTGTTCTTACTACATGATCATTTGCATGTATGTCTTAAAGTTATAAAATATTCCATATATCTCTCACCTTATTTAAAAAAAATTATTTGAAAAGAATTGAGAGATACATGAATTTCAAGATTATAATAAGAATAGTTCATTTATTTTGACATGGTGGCATTGCTTTTGTTTTATGAATGTATGAATAAACAGTGCATATTTGAAGTTGGAATTTTAGAATGTTGGCTCTTGAAAGAATGATGATGAAAGTGAAGTATTATTGGTAATATGAAAAATTCAAAAAATTGATTCTTGAAGCAAGAAAAAGCAGCCAAAAAAAAAAAAGAAAAAGCATATTGCAAAAGAAAAAAATTTAATGAATGAGAAAAAGAAAGAAAAAATGGCGAAAAAATAAATAATAAAGAGCAAAATCCATCACTGCCCAAAAATGCAATGGTAAAAAGGATCCAAGCCAATAACCCTTTAAACCAAAAGGCAAGGGTAAAAAGGATCCAAGGCTTTGAGTATCAATGGATAGGAGAGCCTAAAGGAATAAAATCATGGCCTAAGTGGCTCAACCAAGCTGTCCCTAACCATGTGCTTGTGGCGTGAAGGTGTCAAGTGAAAAGCTTGAGACTGAGCAGTTAAAGTCGTGATCCAAAGCAAAAAGAGTGTGCTTAAGAACTCTGGATACCTCTAATTGGGGATTCTAGCAAAGCTGAATCACAATCCGAAAGGGTTCACCCAGTTAAAGTGTCTGTGGCATTTATGTATCCGGTGGTAATACTGGAAAACAAAATGCTTAGGGTCACGGCCAAGACTCTAAAAGTTGTGTTCAAGAATCAAAAAGAGCTGAACTAAGAGAGTCACTAATATTATCTGGATTCTAAGTTCCTAAAGAGACCAACATTTCTAAGTTTCAATGGATAGTGAGATGCCAAAACTATTCAGAAGCAAAAAGCTACTAAGTCCCGTTCATCTAATTAAAACTGAGCTTCATTGGAAACTTTGAAATTTATTGTATCTTAATCTTCTTCTTATCCTACTGTGTTTTTAGTTGCTTGGGAACAAGCAACAGTTTAAGTTTGGTGTTGTGATGAGCGGATATTTTATACACTTTTTGGCATTATTTTTGTATAGTTTTTAGCATGTTTTGTTTAATTTCTGTTAAGTTTTATAGATTTTAGTGTTAAATTCACATTTTTTGGATTCTACATTGAGTTTATGTGTTTTTATGCAATTTCAGGTATTTCCTGGCTAAAATTGAGGAGTTGGAGCAAAAGTTAGCAAAAGTCTGATTTAGAGACAGAGAAAGCACTGCAGATGCTGTCCGGATCTGACCTCTTTGCACTCGGAAGAGTTTTTCTAGAGCTATAGAAGTCCAAATGGAGCGTTCGCAATGGATATGAAAAGCTGACTTCCAGAGCTTTCCAGCAATGTATAATAGTCCATACTTTGCATCAGAATAGAAGGCCTAAAACTGGCGTCCAACGCCAGCCTCCTGCCCCATTCCAGGCGTCAAGCGTTCAAAGGAGGAGACCAGCATCCAAACTCCCTATGGCTAAAATTGAGGAGTTGGAGCAAAAGTTAGCAAAAGTCTGATTTAGAGACAGAGAAAGCACTGCAGATGCTGTCCGGATCTGACCTCCTTGCACTCGAAAGAGCTTTTCTGGACATACAGAAGTCCAAATGGAGCGTTTTCAATGGCTATGGAAAGTTGACTTCCAGATCTTTTCAGCAATGTATAATGGTTATACTTTGCTTCAAATTAGAAGGCCCAAAACTGGTGTCTAACGCCAGCCCCCTGCCCCATTCCAGGCATTCGGCGCCCAAGGAGCAGAGACCAGTGTTCAAACGCCCAAAGAGGACCCCCTAGCCAGCGTTCAACACCCTACATGACTCATATCATGTGGACCTCATCAAAGCTCAGCCCAAACACTCACCAAGTGGGCCCCAGAAGTAGATTTTAGCACTAAAAAGACTATTTTACCCTTACTAGTCATTAGTTTAGTATTTATAGTAGAAGATCACTCTTTGATAAGGATCTTCCCCCATCATTTACCATAATTTCGTGTTTCACATTGTATTTTCTATCAGTATAAGTTTCTAAACCTCCTAGGTTGAGGGGAGGAGCCCTGCTGAGTTTTATGGATTAATAAAAGATTATTATTCCTCTTTAATCTGTGTTTGATTCTCTATTCTAAGATTTATATTCATTCTTCATCAATATGAATGCGTTGAACTGGCATAAGGTTATCACATCCTACATGGGTTCAGAGTGCGTCTTTCATCGGACAATGATGAACCACCAGCTTGATTATGCATCTCTTAGACGGCTAATCCATGACTTCGTTGGGGACTTCTTGAGACACCAGTTCAGCCAATTTACGGGGAGATTAGGGTCTTTGTGGTAAAGGCTAGAACCTAAAGGCGCAGCATCCTTCGATCCGGAAGATTCGACCTTGTCTGTGACGTTTCAAGTAGGATCACCAAGGAGAATGAACTGCAGAAGCTTCACCCTCAATCAGAATGGATCCACACTAACCCTGGGGTTCAGATCTGGAGGAGTATTGGCGGCTACTCAAACTAACGTCATTCACATACAGCCTGCCATAGAAGAAATCATTCACAATTGAAGAAGACAGTAATACCAGAGTTAATCCAGAAGGACAAAGTAACTCCAAGCCTCATCTATCTAAGTTTTAAGATTATAATTCCAAACAATCAAATGCATTTAAAGAAATCCAACAACTTCTTGATCCACCTGACTAAGACCTGCAAGATAACCATAGCTTGCTTCAAACCACAATCCTCGTGGGATTGACCCTGACTCGCTCAGGTATTACTTGGATGACCCAGTGCACTTGCTGGTACAGTTGTACGAAGTGTGGAGATTCGTGCACCAAGGAGTCCGAGCAAGGAAAGGAAGAAGGTGGCGATGGAGACCTCCACTGCTGCTGCTGTTACTATCAGTGTTCTGGAGTTGTAGTTTCTGTCATTGTTGGTGGTGAACCAGGTTGTGTCCTTGCTGCTAATTAATTGTAGTAGGAGACGTTGTAGCTACCACTTTTTATCTTGGTAAGTTCATGGGTAAGACCGCCTTGATTCTTCTCTGTGCCACTTTATTTACACAGCTAGTTTTGATCCGTTTAATTTACCAAAGTCATTATTGTTATATCTCGGCGCTGCTGCCCTTGTTTGGAACTACTGAATGTTGTTCTCGCGGGATTGCGTTGGAATTGTCACTGCTGTCATGAGTTCAGACTAGCTGGGATTGTCGCGTTTAATTCCTGAGTTTGGTTAATCGAGGTAGGGGCCTTTTTCAGAAAACTATACTTTATAATTTGGAATTGTTATATATGGATGCTGATGTGAGAAATATATCTTTAGTGATTGTATAAGTCTTATGTATTGTTTAGTTGTCTTGATTAGATATGAGTGTTTGTTTGATTGGGTTATTGTTTGGTTTTGTTGGGACCCAAAAAGGGTGGCAAAGTCCAAGTTTTAGGGGAGATTCTGTTGAATTTTTACGAAATTAAGATTCTGTTTTAAAATGTGATTTAGAAAAGGATTTGGATTTAAGAGGTCCTATTAATTAGTTCATGATTTATTAAGAAATTGGTGTTTCGAGTTTAAGCTGTTTAAGAAATGTCTATGTTTTTCAATTTATTTAAATATGAAAGAACCTATGTTTTGAAGTTTGATTAAAGAAGTACCTTTGGAGGAGTATTAGTGGATTTTAAAAGAAATTGAACTTTGATTAATTAAATTTGTTTTACTTTTGAAGTACTCTTTAAATTTTGACTTAGCAAGATTTAAACAATTCCAAGCCTTTGGGAAGGTTACCGATTTAATAATGAAATGAAATTGGTCTTTAGGCTTAAATAATTTTGGTTTTGAAACATGAAATTAGTTTTTGGGCTTAAATAATTTTGGTTTTGAAACTAGTTCAAAATTTTTGGCTTACATGCTTTGGTTTTGATTTTAAATCATCATTTTAATTGACTTCAACTTAAGTAACTATAATTCCGAGGATTTCTAAAGAGTTTAAGAAATGAGGCATGTTATTTTTTTCTAGAGTCTTAAGTCTTTGCCAAGGTTGTTAATTAATAACTCTGATTTAAAATAGTCAAACGAATGATTTAAAATTGAAGGATTGAGTCTTTTCAAAGAAAATTTCCTTTTGAGGTGATATTTGAAAGTCTTTTGGAAGTTTTGGAAAATGTCACTTAAAGTGACTGAGTTTTTAAAGAGAATTGGATTATGAGCTTGAAATGATTTGAGAAATTGAGAATTTTAAAGTGAAGACTGAAATGTATTGATCTTGGTTTCAGAGTAAATAGATTTGAGAAAAAAGTGACTTATGGCTTGAATGATGATTGGTTTGATATGAATTGTTAATGAAGTGCGGAAATGATGATGGCTAAATGAATATGTGGCTTTTGCACTTCTTTTATTTGAGATACGAGTTTTTCTGGGTAAAGTACCGTGGCTTGCCACCACGTGTTCCAGGTTGAGACTCGATACTTTGTTGACCCTACGACGTAAGTGTGTCCGGGCACTTATAAATTCCCGAGAATGTTGACCCCCATTGAGAAATTTTATATATATCTGAGAAAAAACTATGCATAGACTCTTGGGATGCGCATCGAGGGACAGTCCAAAGGTTTAGCTAATCGAACTTATCGGGTTGGCTTGATAACTAACAGATGAGACACATCAGCCATAGGGCAGGCATTCATCATATGCATCTATGTGACATTGTTTGGGTGTGCATATTGTAATTGGTTTGCCTACGTGAATAATTATGTCTAATTGCTAATTGCTCTACTTGATGTAACTGCTTGATTGTGTTTGAACCTTCTTACTTGTGTTTGTGACTGAAAACTGGTTGGATTGTGGTGGATTGACTGTTGATTAAAATGTTTGAGCCTATGACCGTGATTGATTATGTGATGGGCTGAAGGCCGTGAATGGTTTGTGTTTTTAGTTTAGTAAAGTATGAAAAACTAAACTGGTTCAGCATAGACTTAATGAACCTATGCTTGGAACAGTTTGGTCATTCATAGTGCCTAGGAAAAGCTTTTAAAAAGGTTTTGGATTTTTGAAGAATTAATGGATTTCTCTTTTAAAAAGAATTTCGAATTTTGAATGTGGATCTATGGTTTTGAAAAGATACATAAGGCGGGTAACAATCACTATACTTTAAAAACAGTTTTTATTTTCACGTATTCTATTATAGTAATTCTCTAATCCCCATAGTGAGAACTAGTGAGGACGATGTTCTCACTCCCCTACATGTCTTTTCTTTTTCAGGTCTTAGGCAACGAAGTTCGGGAGAGCTTATTTTATTTCTTTTCTGTTTAAACGAAGCTTTATGTTGCATTAGTTACTTTTTTCCTCGCCTTTACCTTTACAAGTTTTTATAAGAGGGATAGGAATTTAATTATGTAATGCTTGTAAATTAATATGTATATATAGGTATTCTTTGTGAGTATTGTAAGTTGTATTGCATATATGGATGTATGTTATCTATCAAAATAAAAAGTACGTTGGGCAGTTATAAAGTATTTAAAGTTTTAAATAGGCTTATATTTTAGTATTAAATACTCTAAGAGTCGTCGTAACACCAATAATCAGAGTCGCGCAGTCGGAAGCGTAAGCTTTGATAGTTAGGGTGTTACATTGCCTACCCTCTTCTTCATGTGCTTCGTATGGTGAATTCGGAAGAAAAGCCGGTAATAGAGTTTATTTATGAAAAAATAAAAAATGCAAAGAAAAAAATATGAGATGCATTTCAAGGATTTGAAACAAGGTAAATTACATAATTATTATTTTTAATTTTATTAATGCATGAATAATATTTTTTATTTTGTAACTAATTTATTAATTTTTTTATGTTTTAGTTACATACCTATTTGAAATATTATTGATGCAAGATGGGACAACTAACTTCATAGGTCATTGCATGTAGCATACTATTATTTGAATCCTCAAATTCATTATAGTTTTGGTTTTAAAGTTGCTTATTGGTTGAAGAAACAATTTTATGCTTGTATGAAAAGGATGACAAAAAATCCAGATCTAATTACTAAGATGGATGTTCAACTTGAAGATTTTAAGACCCAAAAAGAGTTTTTTGATAGTAAAGTAGCTCAGAATTTAATTTCTACTAAAACTACGGTTCAATAGTGAAATTCTTATGGGGATCAGCATCCAAAACTTCAACAATTTGCAATTCGTGTCTTGAATTTGACATGTAGTTTATCTGAATGTGAACGCAATTAAAGCACCTTTGATATGGTTAGTATTTAAATATAATTTGTATTTTTTTCTATAAATTTGGTTGTTAATTCTTTAATTTCTATCTTATTGTTTGATTAATGTCTTTTATATACTTTTGAAAGGTTGACACAAAAAGGAAAAACGGTTTGAAGGCTAAAATCATGAATGATGTGTTTGTGATGACGAATTTAAGATTGGCAAAGAAAAAATAAATTAGAAAAAGTCTTGATTATGACTATAGTCTTGATGAGTTAGACTCTAATGAATAATGGATTTTCGCTGATGAGGATGGAGAAGATGAAGATTTGGATGCTCTAATTTCATATTCTGATTTGAATGATGGAGCAAATGGTAATAAAGTTGTTGGTGCTTCTAAGGATCCTTTAGCAATTCCTTATCTTGTGATGATGAGTTTGAAGAATTTTTTCAAGGACTTTCTCATTTTACTTCTAATAATAAAGATGATAATGCGAAAGTATGTGAAACTCGTAAAGATTTTATGAATTAAAGTTGTTAATTTATATTTTGTGATGGTGAGTTGTGAATTTATATTTTAATGTGAGTTGAGTTATGAATTTGTGTTATGAATTATAACTTTTAACTTGTTATGGTATATATTAGTTATAATCTTTTAGATAATTTAATTTATTTGAGATTTATTTTATTATTTGTGAAATTAATTTTTGCTATCAAATTTTTCATAATTTATATATTTTATAACTCACGTTTATATTTCGTCTTATGATTTAATGAATTACGATTTTAAATTAAATTAATAAATCGAGGTAAAAACTACGAATTTAGTACCTTATTCTCACCTAATACGAAAAACTATTTTTTGCTAATGGTGAGAAAGTGAATCCCATCCTCCCTGACAAACACTTCTCATTTCCATTTTTATGAATAACACCAAAAAAAATTCCATATCTAAATTTCAGCCAAAAAGTTATGTAGAGATTTTTATCAACTATATATCCACTAACAGATTCATTTATACGCACACCTTTTCAATTCTTAGGAAAGAGAGAATAAATAGAAAGACTCGGATAAATAGAAAATGTATATGAAGATACAATGAATTTGTACATTCCACATTGATTATATATTCTGTTACGATTTATTTGAGTGTCATGCTACATCATTATTTTTAATAATATACTATTTAAATATATAATAAATGAGTTAATGAGTTAATATCTGATTTATGTTTATAAATTAAAGCAATTTTTTATTCTCGAAACCATCAATGTTACCAATAAATTAATTAGTTCTTCAGATTTGACATTTGAGAATATGGTGTTTCAACCTCACATCTTGTGCGTGGTCTTGCAAGGATATTACCAGTGTTTATAAAAAAGATATTTTGGGAGAGAATTTCTTACTTTAACAATGCAACTCATAATTTGACATGTGTGAAGGTTTTTTTAAATGACAATACATTTTTGTACTTCACATGTATATCCGATCCTTAGAAGAAGATAAAGTTTATTTTTAAGGAGGGAAAATGAAAAGAAAAGAATAAAGTATAAACTATCCTGGCCAATAGTCCAATACAGTTAGATTTAGAGAAATAAAGAACTTTCAGAAAACGATCTTGAATTATTGAACGGAATTATATACCCATCCTCGCCATAAGTTGGCACGGTGAATATTCCATTCCTTCTTTGGCAATAGGAAAAAAGGATAAATATTAGATATGGGTGCAGTTACTCCTAGCGTATTTATTACAGATAAGGAAAATCTATTGCCTATTGCCTATTGGTAGTTTGGTACTATATTACACATGTAGAAATTATAATTTGAAAGCATATAAATTATAAAATACCATATATTACAACAGAATTTTTTCCACTTCTTAAAATTTTACTATTGACCTGCCAATGATATTTTTTCAGTTTTATTGGAGTTTGGTGTATTTTACTATAGTATAACTTCACCTTTTACAAATTTAATTCTCAGATATATTAAAGACATTTGTTTATATATATAGTTTTTACTTATGATGTACGGACACAGGACACGATACAAAATATACCGATACACAAATTTTAAAATTTTAAAAGACATAA
>NC_029791.2:107551032-107568384 GCF_000816755.2 Arachis ipaensis
ACTTGTATTATAATAAATAACACACCATCTTTTTCTTATAAAAAAATAGCCATTTTTCTTCCGGATCTTGTATTACATAAGCAGAATATAACTACTACCAAATAAACTTTAAAATAAACACACACACACATAAATGCATATTAAGAAGGAGAGGAACAAAAATCACAATAATACATGTATCTTCATTGTAGTACTTCACTTAAAATGATATATAATGAAGAAGATCCTATTTATAGAACTCAATAACGAGATGATAATACCAAATATATAAATCGTGGTGGTTTAGTAAAAATAAGTAAATAACATTTGTCCTCATGCAAAATATCATAGTAGTTAGTCACTTGATCAATCTGTACCTATTTTTTCCATGAATTTTCCAGCAAAATGTGCCTTAATAATAATAAAAGAAAACTTAATGTGGATATATATTAATCATGATTATCAACTTGAATAATAAGTACTTCCGAAAACTTTAGAACTAATAACAAATTAAATACTAATAAAGAGATGATAATATAGTGAATAAATACTCTCTTCCATCGTTAATTATTTATTTAAAACACGTCTACCCATTTCAAAAATCTCTAAATAGCTTAAATCATCTGAAAATTTGGTCTAAGAAATTAAGAGATCTTTATAATCAATTACCAAACGATAATTTATTAACATGTCAAATATGAATAACATGAAAATGATTTTTTAAAATAGAAATAAATAATTTTTTAAAAAAATAATTATATTACATATATATCAAAATTAATCACTAATATAAAAATATATATTAAAATATAAAATATATATTAAAAATAAATTAAATAATAAATATTTATATATAAATGTATAATAATTAGTTTTGATAACCACTCTACTACACAAATAGTATTTTGACTATTTTCTTTAAAGAAAACACTCTCTCTCTCTTCTCCAATTCCCACCACCATTGGTTCCTCTCTCACTCTTATCTCTTTTCTCATCCACCAATAATCCAATCCCAACAAAGAAAACATCTCAAATAACAAGAACATGAAGAAGATAATAACACCCATAAACCACCGCCATTGGTATACCATTTTCACCATGATGCGCCGCCAACATGCGTCGTTGTTGGATGAAAATTATTGAAATCCAAGACAAGACAACCTCTGTTCTTGTTCTTGTTCTTTATTTTTCTTTAACTTATTTTAACCCTTCATGTCTTAATCACTTTTTCTTCCAACAAATACGGCCACTACCCCTTATCCTTCGTCCTAATCTTTCTCTAATTTTTCGCCAAAGTTGCTTCCTTTTCTGTTTCCTGTGGCTGAATTTGTTATACCTTCCCCTAAAATCCACTACAGCTTCTTGCTTCAAACCCCTTTAACCTATCAATTTTAAGTTTTTAACTATTAAATAGCTGTCATTAAATTGATCAAATCCTTGTGTATCTCTTAAAGAAACAAAAATGAAAATAACAATTAAATTGACACAATCCACACTATACGAAGGGTCAACCAATGCAACACAACCTGCAAAAATAAAATTTGTAATTTACGCCTTGTTTGTGATGCACCATTGGTGGAGAGGGGTGCGAGGAATGAAGGTGGCGGTGCTGGGGTGGGGGAAAGAATGGGGGGAGAGATAGAGAGGTAGCGGTGTTTATGGATTTCAATTTGCTTATCGGTGGTATTTATCCGAATCTAATTCGTAAGACTATCGGATCGGATGAGATTTCATCCGCACACTATGAGATCCCATCCCCACACTAATAGGATCGAATTACAGATTTTATATAGATATTAGTATATTAGAGCTTTTAAAAAATATTTTTATATTTTGCGGATATATTTGATATCTGATCCGATCCAATCCTATCCGCAAATGTGCGGATTGAATCCAAACTAAAAAAAATTGCGGATATTAAATTTGATTCAACAATTTTAGTTCGGATCTTATCAAAATTTTGGCAATATTTGATTCGATTTGATCTGGATTTACTCTTATATTAAGGGATTTATTAATCTATTTATAAAAGAGTAGTATTACAGATTAAATTTTTTTTTTGAATTGAATCTAACTAAGTTAAATAATAAAATTTAAAATAATATTAACTATATATTATTTTTATTTAGAATGTATATAAAAATTGAAATAAAATTTTATCTCCGGAGGTTTTTTAACATTTTTTTAGAAAAAGGATAAAGTATTAAATTGGTCATCTATGTTTAGGCGTAATTTTGTTTTGGTCTTTAAAATTTAAAGTGTTCTATTTAAATCTAAAAAAGTTTTATTTAGCTTCAATTTAGTCCCACCGTGAGGTCAAAATTAAATAATTAACAAAATGTCCTACATGGCAGCAGTATAAGAACAAGATCAATAATTTGAAGAATAAATACAAGCTCCAGAGACACAAAATCAATCGTGGATACATCAATACATTTATTTATAATTTTTTTTACAATTTAAATGAAACATTTTCTATAAAACTAAGGAGAAAGATAAATAAATGTATTAATGCATCCACGGTTGATTTTGTGCTTTGCAGCTTGTATTTGTTCTCCAGATCTTGTTCTTGTACTGCTGTAATGTAGGACATTTCGTTAATTATTTAACTTTGACCTCATGGTGAGACTAAATTGAAGCTAAATGAAACTTTTTTGAATTCAAATATGACACTTTAAACCTTAAGAACCAAAATAAAATTACGTCCAAACGTATGGACCAATTTAATACTTTACCCTTAGAAAAATTGATCATTCACAAAAAATATTTCATTTGATGTGAAATCACTAAATTCTATTTTAAAATACTAAAATACCCTTTAGTTCATTTTTAAAGGGCTAAAATATGCTTTAGGTATTATTTTTAAAAATACTAAATAATTATTCTTATATTAGAAACTAAGACTTCAAATTTAATATTAAAAAGACAAAAATATACTTTTAGTTTATTTTTAAAGGATTCAAATAAGTTGTAGGATTAATCTTGCAAAAATTTAGATAGACTTTTAGAACTAAGGTTATCCTATTGCATTAAAATTTATAAATTTCAATTTTTAGGAAGACTAAAATATATTTGTAAAGGTCATTTTAAAGAGACTAAAATGTCATCTAGATTAATTTAAAAAGACCAAAATATATATACCATTATATAGGATTAAATAGGATTGTCTGATTATATTATAAATTAAAAAATTTGATTTTGATTTTGATTTTGAAATGACTAAGATACTCTATTGATTAGTTTTAAAACAGTAAAATAATATTTTAAGATTAATTCTAATAAGACAAGAAGAAGAAGAACATGATGAGGAGTTTTCTATTCTTGTTTCTTTTTTTGTTTGATTTTTTTTCTTGGTTTTATTTTGTGAAAAAATAGTAAAGCTAATTTTAGAAAATATATAAATAAATAATAACTAAATAAAATAAAAGGTAATAAACAATCTTAGTTTATAACTTTAGGATTTTAATAGTTGAAAAAGAGAAGAATTATATACCTCTAATTGACAGATGGTTCATATTGAAGAGACTCACCTATAAATTGAGTTTTTCTTTAATTCATTTCAATCAAGTCATCCAGATAGAATAACATAATATTTTTTGAGTAGTTTTCTCCTATATATGTAGAGAGAAGTATATTCTTCTTTTTGTCAAGAGAGAGTGTTATTGTAGTCTCCTTGTGATAGAGAGAAGTTATAATTCTCAAAGAAAGTTATTCAATTGTTTCTATATTTTATATACAAATTTCTAATTTTTCATCTCTATATTTTGCTGTGTCATTTGTCTGGTACCTAACAGTTGTATCAAAGCCAAATGTTGCTAATTAATATATTTTTTTCCCGTTGCGAGTTACCGTCTAAAAAAATGGCAACAAAGTATGAAATTCCAAAATTCAGTGGGAGTAATTTTTTCATATGGAAATTGAAGATAAAAGACATTATGAAAAAAGACAATTGCGTGACAGCAATTGAAGGTAGACCCACTGGAATTACAGATGAAGAATAGAAGGAGATGGACAACAATACTGTTGCAAACTTACACTTGGTACTAGCTGATTCAGTTTTATCAAGTGTAGCAGAGAAAAAGACAGCAAAGAAAATTTGGGATGCTCTCACCAAATTATATGAAGTCAAGTCACTTCACAACAAGATATTCTTGAAGAGAAAACTTTATACTCTTCGAATGAGTGAGTCCACATCAGCAACGGATCACATCAACAATCTAAATATGCTATTTTTCTAACTCTCATCGTTGGAATATACCATAGCGAAAAACGAACATGCAGAGCTCTTACTTCAAAGTCTACCAGATTCATATGATCAGCTTATCATTAACTTAACTAATAATGTTTTGACTGATTATCTTTCTTTTGATGACATGGCTGCTACGGTTCTTGAAGAAGAATCTAGGCGCAAGAATAAGGAAGATAGATTAGGGAGCTCAAAACAAGCAGAGGCTTTGTTGATGACAAGAGAGAGATCAATGGAGCGTGGTTCCAATGGGAGTCAAAGTAGACCAAAGTCACAAAGTAAGAAGCAGGTCAAATGATACAATTGTGAAAAGAGATGACACTTCAAGAAAGATTGTTGGAATAAGAAGTATATAGGGAAGGTTCCAGAAGGATCAAGTTCTCAAGGATGTGTTACGAGTACCTCTGATGATAGAGAAATTCTATATGGCGAAGCAACAATTGGTTCTAAAGGCAGTAAACAGCTCACTGATGTTTGGATTGTTGATTCAGGAGCAACCTAGCACATGACTCCTCATCGCGATTGGTTTTGTACATATGAACCTATCTTTGAAGGATCGGTGTTTATGGGAAACGATCATGCCTTAGAAATTGTTGGAATGGGTACTGTCAAAATAAAAATGTTTGATGGTTCTATTCGTTCACTTCAAGGGGTAAGACACGTGAAAGGCTTGAAGAAGAATTTGTTATCGATTGGACAATTGGATGAACTTGGTTGTAAGACCCATATTGAAGGTGGGATCTTAAAAGTTGTTAAAGGAGCTCTTGTGGTAATAAAAGCAGAAAAGATTGCAGTAAATCTATACATGCTTGTGGGAGATACTTTACAAGAGGCAGAGGCATCAGTTGCTTTAGCAAGCCAAGAAGAAATGACGAGGACATGGCATCGCAAACTGGGCCACATGTCAGAACGAGGCTTGAAGATTCTAGTAGAACGTAATCTCATTCCCGGGCTCAAATCGGTAAACTTACCGTTTTGTAAGCATTGTGTTACAAGCAAACAACATAGATTGACGTTTGGTAGATCAACTGCTAGGAACAAGCATATATTGGAGTTGATTCATTCTTATGTGTGGGAATCGCCAGAGATGTCCTTAGGAGGAGCAAAATATCTTATATCATTTATTGATGATTACTCTAGGAGGCTATGGGTGTACCCGATCAAGAAGAAGTCAGACGTGTTTGCGATATTTAAAGAGTTCAAAGCAAATTTAGAACTTGAATCTGGAAAGAAGATCAAGTGTTTAAGGACAGATAATGGAGGATAATATATCGATGGTGATTTTCTAACATTTTGCAGCAAGCAGGTATTCAACGGCAATTCATAGTTGCATATACACCTCAACAAAAATAGTGTAGCAGAGCGAATGAATAGGACTCTCCTAGAAAGAGTACAAGCTATGTTGCAAACTACAGGTTTAGCCAAGTCTTTTTGGGCAGAAGCTGTTAAAACCGCCTGTTATGTGATAAATCGGTCACCATCAACTACAATTGGGTTGAAGACACCAATGGAGATGTGGCAAGGTAAGCCACCTAATTATTCTTCTTTACATATATTTGGTTGTCCTGTGTACGTGATGTACAATTCCCAGGAAAGAACAAAGCTGGACCAAAGTCTAGAAAATGTATATTCTTGGGTTATGCAGATGGAGTTAAGAGGTATCGCATGTGGGATCCCACTGCCCGCAAGGTAATTGTCAGTAGAGATGTGATATTTGCAGAAGATGAATTGCAAAAGGAACAAGAAAATGACAGCACTGTTAAAAAGATAACCACTGTTCAAATAGATGAAAAATGCAAAGAAGGTGATCTTTCTAAAGCAGAACCACAACACGAAGAACAAGAAGCAGAGGCTAATGACATAGAAGTTTGTCGATCCACTCGACAAAGAAGAACACCATCATGGCACTCAAATTATGTTTTGACAAACCATGATGCATATTGTCTTTTGACAGAAGATGGAGAGCCAACAACTTTTATAGAGGCTATGCGCAATCCAGATGATTCTATGTGGATGACAGCAATGCAAGAAAAAATTGAGGCATTACATAGGAACCATACCTGGAAACTTGTTGAACTTCCAGCAGGTCAGAAAGCCATTGGTAACAAATGGGTTTACAAGATCAAACGAGATAGTAATGATCAAGTGGAACGATATCATGCAAGGGAAATGTTTTCTCAAAAAGAAGATTTTGACTTCAATGAAATATTTTCAAGGGATATGCTCAGAAAGAAGGTGTTGACTTCAATGAAATATTTTCTCCAGTGGTGAGACTAACTACTATTAGAGTAGTTTTGGCTATGTGTGCTGTATTTGATTTACATCTAGAGCAATTAGATGTAAAGACTACTTTTCTTCATGGAGAACATGAAGAAGAGATATATATGCTCCAACCAGAAGGTTTTGAAGAACAAGAAAAAGAAACTTGGTTTGCAGGTTAACTAAATCTCTGTACGGTCTAAAGCAGGTGCCAAGGTGTTGGTACAAGAGATTTGATTCTTTCATTATTAGCCTTAGATACAACAGACTTAGTTCAGATCATTGTACCTATTACAAGAGGTCTGGTGATAATGATTTCATCATTCTGCTGTTATATGTGGATGACATGTTGGTGGTAGGTCCCAACAATGATCAAATCCAAGAATTGAAAGCACAGTTGGGTAGGGAGTTTGATATGAAAGACTTGGGACTAGCAAACAAGATTTTAGGGATGCAAATCCACCGAGACAAAAGGGATAGGAAGATTTGGCTATCGCAAAAGAATTATTTGAAGAAGATCTTGCAACGCTTCAATATGCAAGAATGTAAGCCAATCTCAACCCCACTTCCTATGAATTTCAAATTATCCTTAAGTATGTGCCCTAGTAGTGAAGCAGAGAGGATGGAAATGTCTCGAGTAACATATGCATCAGCGGTGGGAAGTCTTATGTATGCCATGATCTGTACAAGGCTAGATATTGCTCAAGCAGTTATGGTGGTAAGTTAGTTTATGGCAGATCCGGGTAAAGAGCATTGGAATATTGTTAAGAGGATCTTGAGATACATCAAAGGGACCTCGAATGTTGCATTATGTTTTGGAGGATCAGAATTCATTGTCAATGGATATGTCGACTCAGACTTTGCAGGTGATCTTGATAAACGAAAATCTACTACAGGCTATGTGTTTACACTTGCAGGAGGAGCTGTGAGCTGGCTATCTAAATTACAGACTGTTGTAGCTTTATCTACTACAGAAGCTGAATATATGGCAGCTACACAAGCATGCAAGGAAGCTATTTGGATCCAAAGGTTGATAGAAGAACTCGGGCACAAACAACAGAAGATTTCTGTGTATTGTGACAGTCAGAGTGCCTTGCACATTGCAAGAAATCCTGCCTTTTATTCAAGAACAAAACACATTGGAGTACAATATCACTTTGTTCGGGAAGTAGTAGAAGAAGGAAGTGTTGATATGCAGAAGATTCACACGAAAGATAACCTAGCAGATGCCATGACAAAACCAATCAACACAGAAAAGTTTGAATGGTGTAGATCCTCATACAGCCTATGAAATACATGAGCAACATGAATTTTGAAAATTTGTCAAAATTATCTTTAAGTGGGAGATTGTAAAAATTAGTAAAGCTAATTTTAGAAAATAGATAAATAAATAATAACTGAATAAAATGAAAGGTAATAAACAATCTTAGTTTATAACCTTAGGATTTTAATGGTTGAAAAAGAAAAGAATTATATACCTCTAATTGACAGATGGTTCATATTGAAAATACCAAGGTTGCGAGAACCGGACCGGTCATTGAACTGGTCAGGTGACAGGTTTAATGGTTCAACCGGGGTCCAACCGGGGTTGAACCGGTTTCATTAAATATATAATATAATTATTGAAAATTCAATATACAATTTTAAATATACAAATTCAATAAAAATTTCAATCCATCATGATCATGTTTAATTCTAGAAAAATAAAAAACTTAATATTGAACAACACTCTCATTCCTGTTTAATACAAGGGTATACTCTCATCATGATCCTCTGCAATATTCAATTCATAATCAAAAGAGGAAAGACAAGCAAATGGCTAAAAACAAAAACAATGAAGGAGAATCAAATTCGTAAACCACATTAAAATAAAGGAAATCTGTCATATGACTTGTAAACAATGGAAATCTGTCAATAATCAAATACCAAATAATCATTTACTAGCTTACTTCTTTATTTATGGATGAGAAACTCACTTCTCCTTTCTATTCATTGATCCTATTCAGACCTTCAAAATGTTACTCCTTATTGTCACACCAGCCATTAAATCTATCCGTTACAAACAATGACAATACTACAATAAATTACATAACTTAGTTAAAGAAACGATTTCTTCCCTAACCTAGCCACAACTATTAAAAATTCCAGCCAAAACTTGCCAGCTAGTTACTGAAAACTAACCATAGAAAGATACTAAGCAGGCACAGAGGGCGTGATCGCCTACAAGAACTGCTCCAGATTGCTCAATCACTTCTCAGCATTATCTTGTGGCTGTGGGTTACTTTGTGATTGTTCCATCTGTAACAATCAGAAAATCAAAGGCCAGAAAATAACTTCAGAAAACCATGAACAAATAAATAATTCAGCAACCAAAATCATGAAGCAGCAAACAAATTCAAATAACCTCAGCAAATCAAAAACCACAAAACCATGAAGCAGCAAACAAATTCAAATAACCTCAGCAAATCAAAAACCACAAAACCATGAAGCAGCAAACAAATTCAAATAACCTCAGAAAATCAAAACCCAAAACCTTAAAGCAGCAAACAAATTCAAATAACCTCAGCAAATCAAAAACCACAAAACTATGAAGCAGCAAACAAATTCAAATAACCTCAGCAAATCAAAAACCACAAAACCATGAAGCAGCAAAAAAATTCAAATAACCTCAGCAAATCAAAAACCACAAATCATGAAGCAGCAAGGAGGAATAATAGAACAAGTGAATAACAGAGTATCACCGGCGGCGAGTAACGGCGATGACGCAACAGGAGGCGAGCTCGGCGACGACGCAACAGGAGGCGAGCTCGGCGACGACGCAACAGGGGGCGAGTTCGGTGACGAAACAGGACGCGGTGGTGGTTGCCGTGCTCAACGCCGTCGCTGCTGTCGCTGCGGGATGCGGTGGCGATGGCGGTGGAACTGTGGGTGTGAACTGCTTTTTCAGTGATTCTTCTTCTCTTCTGGCTTCTGGAGTTCTGGGATCTGGGTGATTTCTGTGAACATTAGGGATTTAGGGCTTCGTTTACTCGTTTAGGCATTTAGCCCCTTTTTTCTTTTTCTTTTTTTTTTAAACTCCCAAAACGACGCCGTTTAGCATTTTTATTTTCAAACCAAAAACCGTAAAAAAATCGGACGATTCTTCTGGTTCACCGGTTAACCGCCGGTTCGACCAGTTTTTTGACCGGTTTTTTGCCAAATGCTTTCTGACCTTACCCGGACCGGCTAGGTGACCGATTCTCGGTTAATCCGGTTGAACCGGCTGGTCCGGTTCGGTTTTCAGAACCATGAAAAATACTCACCTATAAATTGAGCTTTTCTTTAATTCATTTCAATCAAGTCATCCAGATAGAATAACATAATATTTCTTTGAGTAGTTTTCTCCTATATATATAGAGAGAAGTATATTCTTCTTTTTGTCAAGAGAGAGTGTTATTGTAGTCTCCTTGTGATAGAGAGAAGTTATAATTCTCAAAGAAAGTTATTCAATTATTTTCATATTTTATACAAATTTTTTATTTTTTATCTTTATATTTTGTTGTATCATTTGTATGGTACCTAACAAATACCAATTCAGGATTAAGGTTGTTTAAACATATTAGAAATTAGATACTTTAATTTCGTCTTTAAAACGCTGAAATACCGTTTTGATTTTTTTAAATTGCGTAAACATTGATTTTTGCCCTTGAAACTTTTAAAAAGTTTCAAAAACTCTCTTTAATATTTAATTTGATTTATTTTTTTCTTAACATTTGAAATAAAATTCTATTTTATTCTTATCATCAAGTTTTCGATAATCAATAATTACTAAAAATATTATCCATTTTACTCCTGTAATTATCTCTAAAATGCATAATTTATGTCAAATATTAATACGTTCTTCATAAATAATTGATGTATTTTCTTTACGTAAATAATTAATTAACTCAATAATAATAATTAAGTATTTTGGAAGTTAAATATATATTATGAACCAAACACAGTTTTTTTCTAGAAATATTANAATAAAATTCCCAAGAATAATATTTTCAAAATGTAACTCTTGAGAATATATTTTATAATTTAAAACAAACTCCACCAAAAATATGTAATAATGAACAAACAAAAGTGCACATTTATTTTTAGTATGTAATAATTATTATTATCAAAAAGTGGTCAACTCTCAGCTACTCTGAAAGAGAAGTAGTGCAATTAGAATTATAAGAAAACACAAGCATATTAAAAAAAATATTCATTTAATTTTGAGCAATGTTATTTGAATAATTAAACAACAACTATATTTTCTTGTTATTGAATGTGACAAACTGACAATAGCTTCCATCTTATTACTATCTACTCTTAGTATATATTATATAAGTTTAACTAAGAGGAATATACATAATGGTCAAACCTTGAAAAGATCTGGCATTTTAACTTCCACTATATAGTATGTGTTTGTTTTATCCTCCGACAACTACTGTCCAACAAATTGCGCAGGAATTTAGTTTCCGATTCAAGCAAAGTTCATGCATGCATTCTTATAAATCTCAAATCGATGTCTCGTCCATGTCTCGCAACTTTTTAAGAGATATATGCTGGCTTTTCTTTTTATTTTCCCCTTAAATTTTCGCGTGTATATATATTGATGTACATACAGATATTTCCTTTCATAATTAAGTAGTAACACATTTAGGATATATAGCATTAATATTCATAGATAATAATGGACCCTCTTACTCTTGGAAGGTTGTTAGGAGATGTTGTTGATCCCTTTACAAGTTCTGTGTCTTTGAGGATTGCGTATAACAATAACTCAGAAGTAGTCAATTGTTCTGACTTCAAACCCTCCCAAATTACCAAACAACCAAGAGTTGATGTTGGTGGTGATGATTTTAGGACCTTTTACACTCTGGTACGTATCTCTATATATGCACTTCTTATCTTTGAAAAGATCATCTCTATTACTAATTTTAAGGTTACGTGTCATGATGATGATATATATATATATGTATATGTATATGCAGATTATGGTAGACCCTGATGCACCTAGTCCTACTAATCCCAATATGAGGGAGTATTTGCATTGGTATGTTATGGGTCACCATCTTATAACGTGGATGAATATGTAACATGTGTTCCTCTATTCCCTTCTTTACTGCTCTAAAAGTCGAATATGTTTACATGAAGGTTGGCTTAATTATCTAAATATCAAATAGTTTATTATTATTATTATTATTATTATTATTATTATTATTATTATTTTTAAGTTATTTCTTCTTTATTAAATATATTACAAATATATTAAAAAAATTTAGGAAACCAATTACATAACAAGCTAATTAAGTTAACTCTTTTTTATTTTTTATTTTAAAATTTGAAAAATCAAGATAGTGGAGAGTTATTTCTATTATTATTATTTTTTGTAATAAACCTATTTTTTAACTAATTGGTTAAAATTGGTTTCATTTCTAATTAATTGTATTCTTTACTAAACAGCCTGCATTACTTAGCATCACACCAAACTAATTATTTGAACTTTGAAGTGATGACAATTAACATATCTATATATAGATCAGATACCATACCCTAACGTGTTCGTGTTCCGGTTCGTTTTCCTTTCTGTTTTTCGGATTTTGTTATTGTGGTGAACATTTAAGAAAAACTGAAAATGTTTAACAAATAGAGACTACAACAGAGATAAAATATTACAAAAGGCAAATATATATTTCAATTTTTGCACTTTTAAATTTATACAGTTATGTACTCTTTTTCTTTAATAGATTTTGTCCCACAAAATTTTATTAATAGAAGATTTTCAACGAGCCACGAGCTACGTAAGACTTATTTTATTTTTGTTGGAGTCTGCTTGTCGGTTGTTTTTGGTATCATTTTTTTTTATTTCTCGGTTAATTAGAGCATCTCCAATGAGACTGATTTTGAAGTTTGAGTTTTAAATATGACATATACATGAAGTAAAATAATTTTAAATTTTATTTTATATTAAAATAATAAATCTCATATTCAATCTCAATTACTATTTATAATATATAATTTTACAAATATCAATATAACATTTTGTAGAATTTAAAATAAAATACATATAAAACTAAATTGGAAATGCTCTTATAGTCCTTCTGTACGTTGAAACTTGTATTTCAACAGCTATATATCCAAAAAAGATATCATACCCTAACCGAAAAATCATTCTCTGTCCAAAAGCGTATATGATTCATGAGATATATTAACATAAAACTATATATTATATAACATTATTTACTACTTTATAAAAATAAAGATAGAAGTAAAAAATAACAGATGAATGTATAATTAACATCCAGAAGCAAAATAATAGAAACAATTTAGAGAATGTATATAGGTATGGATTGTGTTATAAATGATGAGGAACGAATGTATAAACTTTATATTTGTGAAAGATTTATATATTGATAGTTTGATACATCTCTTAAATGACTGCTCAGGTTGGTAATTAACATTCCAGGAACTACAGGGGCGAGCTTCGGTAAGCACATATATATACATAAGATTTATGTAAAATGTTAAAGTACAGTGTAGCATATTATATTCATCCATGTTATATATACATTAAAATTATCTATTAAAATTAGCTACTACAATATAGAATATATATAAAAGTATAAAATATATATTAAAATAAATTAAATTATAACTATATTTATATATAAATACATACTAGTTAATTTTATAATAATTAATTTAAATAATTGATTTTAATGTAAAAATAATATTTTTGTGTGATATTATATATGTTAAGTAAGAAAATATAATGCAGGGCAAGAGATAATGAAGTACGAGAGTCCAGAACCAACGGCAGGAATACATAGAATAGTGTTTGTGCTGTACAAGCAAATGGTGGGGAGGCAACTGATACACGCTCCGACGTGGCGTAACAACTTTAACACTCGCGACTTTGCTCAAGTTTACAATCTCGGATCTCCTGTTGCTGCTGTGTACTTCAATTGCCACCGGGAGAGTGGTTGTGGTGGAAGGAGAATGATCTAGCGTGAAAGTGATAGGATAATACTGATCCAATAGCATATAGCTAGGCAAATAAATTGATAAGTACTTCAATTTAATACATATGTATGTGTGTGTGTTTTTTTTTTTAAGAATCAGTAGCTAGATCTTGATATAAAAGAATACTTAAATAAGTGGGAAGTTGTCTGCTGGGCTTTCGTTAATTCCTCCTATATATGCAATGTATGCTTCTTAAGGATTGATATATAAATATGTATGACACGTTATTCATATGTTGATGCACGGTTATCAATTGTTGGCTACTTGTTGCTCTATCATCTAAATGTAAGGAGATAGCACATAAATAATAATATTGTATGTTAGATGTGTTGTAATTAGGAGTACAGAATTTTATTAAAAGAATTTACTTATTAAAAGAATTTTATTAAAAAAGCAAAAATAATTTACTTATAGTTTAAAATTAAAAGTAATTTCCAAAGCATATGAGAGTCACTACATCAACCCCGTCCGCGACACAATCAGAGAAAAAGATTGACAGAATAGTGTTTCAATAAAAATATGAGAGTAAGTACTCCTGATACTCTATAATCTATCTATGTCTAATGTAAGGCGGGATAAAGTTAGACAGCCTCATATTGAAAAAGATCCACGGATTTGTATCTCCAATTGGAGAGTGAATCATTTACAATTTTTGTGGATAATTTACCTGACAATGTTTCGAATAATGAATTGTTTCATATGTTCAAGTGGACAGGAAGGATAAATGACATCTATTTGGCACGTAAAGAGAAGTATGACTGGATCCATCTGTTTGCTTTTATCAGGTATACTACAAAAGGAGGTGCATTAAAGGCCATCAAGGAGATGAATGGAATGCGATTAAGGAGCAAAGAGATCTTTGTGGGTGAGGCTAAGTACAGGAGGAGGATTGATGTCCGGGGAAAAATCACTACACACGATGAAGATGTCAGGGAGTTTCCTGATGGAAAACAAGAAAAAATCAAAGAAAAGAATATTGAGGTGAACGAGAAAGAGAGAGTTTTCTTGGAACACCATAGAAGTGAAGAACTAGAAATTCAGAGGGAACCGTTGGAGGTGGGATGAGATCCAGTGGTAATGATGCCACATGGACTACGGGAGGCAGAGCATGACAAGGATAGAAAGGTATTTGCTGTTGAGGATTTGGATGAGTGGCATGAGGATTTTTTGAAAACGCGAATAAATAATCCTTTGATGTATCCGGCAGTTATGGTGAGTGCGAAATCTATAGAATCTCAAACAATCAGCAACGAAGCAATCTCTGAAAGAACAGAGACTTGGGAATACGGGGATAAACGGAAAGAAGGGGTTGATCTGGTGTTGAACAAAAGTTTAGTTGGGGCTGAGTTGAAGCATATAAGGCCCAATATGTTAGTGGGGTATGGCGGTGAAGTGGCTGTGTGGTGCGACGGAGAGTAAGTCATTATGCGTTTTAAAAGGGCCTCCTTGCTGGCTGCTGCGGGCGACGGTGATGAGAGGGGCGTGGCTAGTCATGGAGTTTGCGGGGTTGATGCCACGGTGAATAGCGCCGACGAGGCAGATCTGGGAGCAATGTTGAAGTCACCTGCTAGAGGCGGAGGTGATAATGTCCGCGCTGAACTTGATGGCGTGGAGGCCAGGGAGGAGCGTGAAGCCCCTTATACACCCGACGAGCAGAATCAAGCCGGAAAAGAGATTGGCGGAGGTGCGGAGAATTGTTCGAACAGTACAGCGGAAAAAAACATTCCACCAGGTGTAGTTAATGAGATCCACGCTAGTTTGGACGAGAGTGGTAAGCAGCATGTTGGCATATGTCTGATGAGGGGTGATGCAGTGCAAGATTCAGATTTAGAGGATGAGAATACAATGGTGCAGGAAATTGAGTTGGATGATGAAAGGGCTGTAAGGAACTTGGAAGATTCGGAGAACTCAGAGCAGGATGCAGACGGTAAAACTAATCAAGATGAACACGGAGGAAGTTGGGATAAAGATATGGCTGAAAATAGGGTTGCTTGGAATTTGGCTGTCGAATCAGGAGCTGTTTTATATGACGAGGATGAGGACATTATGGCTATTCTCCAAGCTCAAAATGAAGTATTAGAACAAAAAAGAAGGCAAGCAAAACAGAAAGAGAAAGCAAGAAGGTGCCGCCCTAAAAACCGAAATAAGGTGTGTAATAAAGTTTTTAAATGATTTTAGTTTGTGGAATATGAGGGATTTAGGGGGTGTTGGAAAGTGAAAAATGGTAAAAAATTTAAGAGTAAAAATAATGTGAATATATTAAGATTGATAGAGACAAAGAATGAGGTGATTTCTAAGTTTGATGTAGTGCAATTTTGGGGTAATGATGCGGTGAGTTTGGAATTTGTGGGATCGGAAGGTGCTTCTGGAGGTTTATTAATAATGTGGGATGTTATGATATTTAAGTTGAGTAATTGTTACAAAGGGGAGAGATGGTTGTGTATAGAAGGGGAATTGACAAACAATAATTTTATTTGTGCTGTTTGCTTGGTATATGGTGCGCATACAAGGGAAGAGAAGCTTGCTGTGTGAGAAGAGTTGAGTTTTTTATCGGAAATATGCCAGGTTCATCTTTGCTATATGGGTGTCTTTAATGAGGTTGTGCAGTTGGAAGAAAGAAAAGGTGCTAGTGTGTTAACAGTTTTATCGAACTTGTGGATATAGAACTGAATGATCGTAAGTTTACGTGGTTCAGGGAGTCAATCGTGCAGTCAAATTAATAGAATATTGGTGAGTTTGGTTTCATTGTTATCATTTGGAGCACTTGGTTGAAAATGAATGACAAAATTTTCAGGAATCAATAATCAGGTGTTGCAGAAGTAGTTAACAGGTCGTTAAGAGTTACAAAGAGTGGAATGATATTTGATCTTTTGGGTTGTTGATGGCTTTTGTCGAAGATGATTAGAAATTAGTTTATTTTATTTGTTTAGTACGTTTCTGTTGAGACGTTGATGCTCCACCTTACTGTGTTGAGCTTTTTATTTCAAAAAAAAAAAAGAATTTTATTATTTATGTACTTACTTAGCTTCCCACCCTTACTATTTAAATAGTGTTTTGTATCTAAATAGTAACGTCTAGCTAATTTAATCTCTTTATAATTAATTTGAGTTGATCAAAGTGTTAGTTTATTTATCTGTTTAAATAAATGTTAGGAGTTTGAATCTCTTCTTGTGCATGCAGTAATTAATTGATTAACGACAAATTCTTAAATAAAACTTAAATTTACAGTAAATTAGCTCTTAATTTGTCGGACTTGAAAATACCGTAAACAACAAATAAAATTTAATCTCTTCATCAATTTTTTAATTGTGCACACAGAAGTTTTGGCATCAAGTATGTGGTTAATCAAAAGTGCAGTACGAGCAAATAAAGGTTAAAATAAAAAGTCAATTGAATTAAGAAACATAAATTATATTGCAATATAGAAATTAAAATAATCGAATAATGCGCTAAAGAATATCAATACAAGGTTATTCTATCATTCTACCTAACGGAAGCTTTCTCTACCGCCAAGCGCCAGTGTTCACACAGCATCCATACAAAGCGAAAAGAAAAAAACAGGAAGAGAGAGGAGAAGCGAATTAAATTAATTCTTATAAGGGTGTGTAAAAGAGAACATAGAAATTAAATTATAAAGGTAATTAGACTTTTAGAATTAATGGTTAAAGGATATTTTAATACTTTAAGCATAAACGTACAAGGGCATTTCTGTTTTTTTTTTTAAATTGATGTTAAAAAAGTATTTTAGTATCTTAAAAGAATTCTGTGAATATTTTAGTTATTTTTTAATTAAATTTAAATTTTTAAATTCGATTAAACATCCTAAATTAATT
>NC_029791.2:107568625-107577017 GCF_000816755.2 Arachis ipaensis
AATTATTTATGTTTTTTAAAAGTCAACAATACCTTGCTTTTAAATACTATAAGAAAAATGTTGAGTACTGTTGAATTTTTTGTCAGAAAAACAACAAAATCCGACAATAATTTAAGTTATCGTTGGATTTACCATCGGAAAGAATCAGAAGGTATAAACCTTGCCAGTAAATATTTACTATCGGATTTTTTTCATATGACAGTAATTACCGACGGATTACCTGCTCAAAAAATCATGTTGGCGCCACAATATATTGTTTCCCACACTATTACCGTCGGATTATTCTCTCGGTAAATCCAACGGTAATGTCAATTTTTTTTAAGAAAAAAATTGTGAAATAAATGGTCAATTTTAATTTTTATTTAAATTTATTTTTCACCCAATTAATGGTCAATTTATAAATAATAGAAACCTATTATTTAAAATAAATTAAAAGTCAAGTAAATCAAATAAATACAATGAAAAATAAAACGAAGCACTAATCACTAAAGATCTAAGTAGTTCTCCTCTTCGTTCCCGTGGCCCTAATGAGGCAGCGCAGAAGGTGGTGATGTCTGTGTGCCACTAGCAAGACCACTGCCACTAGCAGGGATGATACCAGCGGCGCGCATTTGAGTCCAGTACACCTCCATCTGAGCCTCCATCCGCTGAAGTCGCTCCAGCTGCTCCCTCCACTACAGCCTGAGGTCATCCACGTCTATCACGCATGTGAGGATCTCCTGATACCTCTCCCAATAATCGTTCAGCTCCTGAGCCTGCTGGTGAAGGCTGTGGGTGAGCTCCTGCACCTGCAGCCTCAAGTCCACGCCTTCCTCAGGCTCGACGGCTCGACTAGTGGCAGAGCACTACAAGAAAGTCGCTGAGTACTATCAGATTTACTAGCAGATTTTCTACATAAATCTAACAGTAACACATTTACCATCGGATTCAGCGGCGAAATAAATGCGACGGGATAAACATCGCCGGAAAATACTTTCCGGATGATTCTTAGAGGCTGACGCTAAGTTCCATTGAATTTAGTGATAGAATATATAACACAATCCGTTGGAAGTTACCGTTGGATGACGTTGGCGCCATGTTATAAGTATCCACGCCATTTTACCATCAGATTAATCAGACGGACATGCTGACGGAAAGTTTTTGGAGATTTTTTTAAAAATAATAATTTTTCGTCCATTTTTACCGTAACCTGATAACAAGCATAATTGAAACAGTGCTTTAAATATGAAGTGAAATATCAAGCATACAACGTAAAATTACAAAATGATAATAATTGATATATCTGAAACAATGTTAATTACAATACATTCTTCTCAAAATTTGGTAAAGAAATATACATATCATAGAATTATATTTACATTAACTCTATTCAGATTCATCATCTTCTTCCTCTGGTTTACCATCATTGTCTTCTACGGTAGTTTTCTGATTATCAAACTCGTCTTTCTCTTCTTCGTCCACGTCGACCTCGTCTTCTTCTTGAAGATCGTCATCCTGTTGTGGTAGTGCGTCATGATGTAACCCAAAGTCAATGATATCATCATTCATGGATGTTGAGATAAGGATAATCGGCTCATTGGTATCAATCACCATTTTCAAAAGAGTTGGGTCATCAATCTGGTAAGGTTCTTGAACCTCTGTCCTATCATCAGACTCGATATGACAAACCCTTGTAACTCCACAATTTTTTAGCAAACAAGGGTTTCGAGAAAGCGTCTCTACGTGACCTTCTCCCACTTCCGTTCGAAAATGCTATCCTAGAAAAAGTAAGTCCAACATAAAACTTAAACAATTGATTATAGTTAGAGATAGAAAACCTACCTAAATCATGGATGCACAGAATACAGAAGAAGTGAAATCCAATTAATCTCAGAGAAATACCACCGTCATAATAAAAAAAAAACTTTGTAAACTTACAAGGTGAAACTAATTAAGTCAACAAACTACACAAAGTCATCCACCAACAATGTCGAACACTCTTAATCTCACCCTACTTAACCTACATTAATAACTTAATTATAATTTCTATTTATATTAAATTAACATAAGAAATCCTAATCACAAACTTCATTACTCTATTTTAATCAATTATTTGATGATAAAATTCCTAAACAAAACTGTATACTCACAAAAAAAAACCCTGAAAAAACTAAAAAACACAAATCAAACCTTAACCACTAACTCCGTTACCATAATTTTATCAATAATTTGGTAAAATACCTAACAAAGCCTTAAAGTCACAAAAAAATCTGAAAAATAGTCAAGGAACTATACCAAATCCTAATTACAAACTTCATTACACTAATTTAATCAATATTTTCATAAACTATTTAACAAAAAACTCTAAACCCACATAAAAATCTTAATGAAATTAAAAATCTATGCAAAAATTACCTTTCTTGGTGGCTACAGGATGCTGGAGGTGTGGTAGTACCAGTAGTGACGACGACTCCAACGGCGATGGCCACCAAGAATAGCGGCGGCGTTTCCAACCTTTCCAGCAGTAACCGACAGCTCTAGCGGTGAAAACGATCAGCAACGACGACACCAGCAACTGCGGTAGGTGACGACGATGTTGGCAGCACCTCCGCCGATAAAATAGCACGAGAGAGAGAGAGAGAACTCGGACAAGTAAGGAAGGAAGGGTTCGTGTTTGAATTTTAAACCAATGTTACCGTCGGATTTACTGTCGGCGTATTCCGACGGTAAGTTAGTCAAAGGCAGCATTTCACTAAAGCAATTTACCATCGGCCAAATTCGACGGTAAAATTGCTGGTAAAGTTGGCACCCACAAATCAATATTTCGCACCAGTCATTATTGTCGGATTTAGCGTCGGAATGTAAAATCTAATGGTAAACATTTTGGGATATCCAGATTGCTTTGTATCCGATGCAAAATTCGACGCTAAATTCGCCGGTAATAGACGCTGCTAAATTCGACAGTAACTTCGACGATTCTCGGCATTTTTCTTGTAGTGGAGGCAGACGACAGCGTTAACGTGAAGGTACAGAGGCTGCTGGCAAAGAACGACCCCATCTCGTATACGCAATTCTTGTACAGCGCTGAGGCGGTCTCGCGCCAAACCGCATCGGAATTGACGACTAAAGCAACAGAGCCATCAGCGTCCTCCCCACTTTGCTGAGATTGCTAAGTCGTGACCTTTAGTCTCTGTGTGTAAGACTCCTGTGTAACAGATGTTATTGTGATTAGTACGACAGTTATACGGTTAATCTCTAATTTTATATCAGAAGATCAGATGTATGTTTATTCACATAATGATCCTGAGACTGCTGATTAGCAAATCTTGCTTTGTTCTCATTCAAGGTGTGGGTGTACTTGAATGTCTCCGCCAATGGCGCCTCGCGCTCCAACTACTTCGACTACACATGTTGCATTGAAACAATATAATTAGGATGCCTAGTAATTATATTTAAAAGAATATAACTAAGTTAATAACAAAATTAAAGAAACTACATACTAGCCTAGCCTTAGTCTTTACGAAGGTCGCTGAGCTGCTGGTATACTTGAATGACCTGGTCAATGCTCTGTTAGCTCTGTTGGTGAGGTACGGATGCCTAAATCCCTCATCGGTCTCCCAGTGAACTAACAGAGACTTCTTTATTTCCTGTCGGAGCCAGGTCGTCAGGTGGTCCCACTCATCACGAATATTCTCCAGCATCTGCTGGAGCCGTTGACCCATTTGATGGTCATATATCTTCCTAATGAGGACATCATGCTTAGTGTCCCATATAAAGTGCAGTTACACAAAGAAACTTTAAAATTAGTTAATCAAAATAGAAGAAATAAACTAGTTAAAAATGTTTGAAACTAAAAGAAAAAAATTAATTACCGCCCATTTCTGAAACCATCACTCTCTACTCTCATAGGGGATCTTCTTGTAGCTGGGCCAGGGATGGTCGTACATTAGCTTGATGACATTGGTAATCTCTTGAGTACATGCATTGTTGTTTGGCGCAAACCTATCAACAATCTATAAACAAAGCAATATGGCAATATAAATTAAAACTTCATAAGCAAATAACCATAATATATAGAGATTTTTATAGAAATTTTGGCAGAGTTTCATTTATAAGTGGAATGCATCACAAACTCCATCCATCAACAATTAATTTAAACAACACCAAATGTCAATAATCAATGAACAACAGGCAATAAATCTACTAAACTATAATCAATAATCAAGCACGTTTAGCCATTCAATAATCAGGAAACATAAAATGCTTTCAGCCATTCAAACTACCCTAAATCCACTAAACTAGAATCAATAATTAGACACTTTAATCTCAACAATTCTATAATTAGAAAACATGAAACACTTTCATCCATTCAAATCTACAACTCTAAATCCACTAAAATAGAATCAATAATCAAACACTTTAATTTTAACAATTCAATAATCAGTAAACATGAAACACTTTCAGCCATTCAAACCTACAACCTTAAATTCACTAAGCTAGAATCAATAATCAGTAAACATGAAACACTTTCAGCCATTCAAACCTACAACCCTAAATCCACAAAAATAGAATCAATAATCAAACACTTTAATTTTAGCAATTCAAATCTCCCTCTACCACGACCACGACCACGTCCACGACAAGTAGCCTGATCCGTAACACCTTTACCTGTCGTCATATTTGTAAATAGCATAGCAATTAACAGAAATTTAGAACAACAAATCAACGATAAATTATAATAATACCAATGTAATTCTTATAACTAATACCACAACACTAAGTTCAACATTTGAAATTCATTCCTAATATAAGTTCAAACACCAATTAAACATACAAAGTTGATATAATTAGGTTAAAAAAGACCAACTTAATTTATCTTGTACTATTAAATAAATGCCTCAATCATGCAAAATCAAGATCAAATATCAATTGACAGCCCCAATTTCAAATCTATAATCAACACCGGCAACAAATAATTCAAAACTAGCAGCAACCAAGTATAATCCAAATAATTCGGCAATCAAATCTTAGCAAAACCAGTTGTAACACAGTAAATCAACATAATTCATACAATTTCAAACAACTCTAGAAACAATATTCAGCAATTTAGTTCAATAATCTTAACACTTTTCAACAATTTAAAACCTTAATAACCTAATCTAACCTATTCTAACCACCTAAAATCCACTAACAGAAAATTAAATCTAACTAAAGCATAACACTAATTAACAACTAAAACTTAAACCAGTAATAATTCTAACTAAAACAAAATATGAATTAGCAATTTGATCAAAAACTTGGAGTGATGAGCAAAACGGGAGAGACAGGGGTCGAGCTAGAGTGGTCGAGAGTGAAAAAGAAGGAAGGAGAAGGGAGCTAGCCGCGGCGGTAGCAATGAGCTCAAGGGGAGGCAAGGGTTTAAGCTTCGGTGGTCTCTGGGACAGCAAGGGTGGTTCGACCAGAGAAAGAACAAGAGGAAGGGGAAAAAAAAGGAAATGGGGCAACGTTGTAGTGGCTCTGTGGTTGCCGGTGGCGATAGAGAAGATGGAACATAGATGATGGCGATGATGGTAGGTGGTTGTTCACGCGACGGAGATGGGGCTGTGATGAGGGTGGTGTTGACGGCGGCAGATGGTGGTGTTGGGGAGAGGGGAGCAAATGAATGAGTGAGAGAGAGAATGAAATTCGAATAAGGGGGAAGAGGGTTCGCGCTTTGAATTTACTACCCAGTTACCGTAAAAAAAATCTGACAGTAAACTATTGCGGGTCACCAAAACACAGCGTTTCACTAAGTGGGTTTACAGTCGAATTTTTTCGACGGTAAATCTTGACCCTAAAAGATGCGCCAATTTAGTTTTGACGCCATTACCGCTGGTAAATCTGCTGCTATTCTTCAACGCTAAATCCAACAGTATATCCGACGGTACTCAACGTTTTTCTTGTAGTAAAAAAAGCAGAAGCAAAAAATATTTTCAATATATAATTAAAATATCTTTTTAAAAAATCTATTCAAATATAAAATAGTTTTTTTATTAAAAAATATCTTTTAAAAAAATAATAAGTACTTTTTTTTAAAGTCAATCCAAAATTTACCCTTAGTTTTTTTAAGATCAATCCTAAAGACTAATTTATTTAAGTTTTCAAAAGAGTACTTTAGTCATTTAAAATGAACCAACACTACAAGAAAAACACTTAGTATAGTCGGATTTACTAGCAGAATAACAAAAATAATCTGCTAGTAAATTGATTACCATCAAATTTTGTGTCGAATACAATTTGACGGTATAAACCTTGCCGGTAACTGATTATCGGTAGATTTATTTTTCCAACGGTAAGTTGCGCAGAATCAGCGGCGAAATATGATGTTAATGTTACAAAAATTTGATGCCAATTACCATCGAAAATTATTCGACGCTAATTTTTCCGCTGTGCGTTGTGATTTTGAGCCATGTTACCATTGAAAAAATTTGACGGCAAATCTGATGGTAGTATTTTTTTTATTAAATTGGATGATCGTTACCGTCGGATGGTAGCGTCAATTTTTTTCTTGAATCTATAATGGGCCTCGATAGTTAATAATTGATAGTTAACTCCCAATTAGTAAAGAATAAATTAGTAATTTATCTAAAAACAATGATTTATATATGATGTGAAATATCAAATATATAGAATAAAAACACGAAGGAATAAAATGCTGCTAAACTAATCAAAACAAAGCCTTAAACATTGCTCTAATGGCTATGGAGCCTGATAATCATCGTTGTCATAATCAAAACAATGCTTGCTCATGCATGTGACACGTCAACCTGTCATCATTCCTACCTAAAACAATGTAATTATATTACAAACTAATGAAAGTTTGATAAAGAAATACATAAGATAGAAGTAAGGCTAGCGTGGGTTGTAAATATATGATCTTACTAAATAAAGTTTAAACATACAACAAGCTAGTTAAACTATATTTAGGTTAACCTTATTTAGATTTATTATCTTCTTCCTCTGGTTCATCATCCTCGTCTTCCGAGGTAATTTTCTGATCATCGAACTCGTCTTCTTCTTCTTCGTCACTATCGACCCCTCTTTTTCTTGAACATCGTCATCCTCTAGTGGTAGTATCACGACATCTATCCTAAGGTCAATAATGTTATCATCCATAACAACCGACCTAAGGGTGATCGGATCATCGATATCAACCATCATTTTTGAAGGAGTTAGGTCATCAATTTGGTAAGGTTCCTGACCCTCTGTTCCATCAGACTCGATGTGACCTCTTGTCTTAGTCTTAACCACAACCATTCAACTAGACTTGTATGACTCCGGATAAGGCAAATAGTATACTTGTTGTACATTTTGAGGTAGAATAATAGGATTGTAATGCCTATATTTCCTGGTTACATTTATTTCAGTGATATAGTAGTCCTTGTGCTTTCGTGTTTCTAGTCGCAAACTTGAATCATACCATTTACAGTTAAACACGCACACCTTGTATGTAGTGTGACAAAAATACTCTAATTGAATGATATTGTGCAACACACCATACCAATCAGAATGACCATCTTCTGCATCATCCCTACGGATCCAAACTCTGGTGTTATCTATTTTCTTTTTTCACTAACCATTGTAAAGAATGAAACCTATATCCATTAACACTATATATTGGGTCTAACTAAGTGCAACTAGTTCCCATTCTTTTGTGTCAATTAGATTCACTCTGACGTATTCTCTGAACCAATATAAAAAATTGTTAAGTGATGTATCAGCATTGTTTCTTGGAATAACCTATGATACAATAAAATAATTAAAGAAATTTCAGTGTACTACAGTTTTGATTAGATAGAGAAGTTATTATCTTACTAATTGCAATATTTACGAAAACTTTAAAAACTCACTTTAGGTAGGGTGAAATATGGTTACAGTTAAGCAACACTTGCAGATGTGCAACATCGATCTCCTTTTTCTCTAACCAGTATTCACTATCCGCGCCAATTGCAACTCCTTCCATAACAAATATTGAATAGGTTGGTCCATTTGATGAGGATTCTCTCCTCTCATCGTTCCTTTCAACTCTTGCTCTACGTGACCCAATATGGACTCAAAATAAAAGAAGTAAAATGTGGATGTTTCTTTAGCTAGGAATATTTCACATATGTTACCCTCAATTTGAGCTTTGTTCTTTACGTTGGACTTGAATGACCCAAGCAATTTCTCTAAAGGGTAGCTTTTTGAAACCAAATTTAAACTTTTAGTTTCTAGTACAATCAAATAATATGAATTAATTCTATAATGACTTTTGATATTTTTTAAAATTAACATTAAAAAGGTATTTTGTTCTTTTCGCAAATTAATTATATGGGTATTTTAGTTGTTATAAAAGTTTAAATTTATAATTTTCAATACAATTAAATAACCTTTA
>NC_029791.2:107577191-107586705 GCF_000816755.2 Arachis ipaensis
ATATATTTTAGTATTTTAAAATTATCTTTCAAACATAATATTGTTCTTTTAAAAATTAGTTATAAGAGTATTTTACTCCTTTTAAAAAGTTAAAATTTATAATTTCTAACATAATTAAAAAACTTTTATTCTAAAAGAGTATTTTAATCTTTTTAGGATTAATAATCCTATAAAGTTATCCTAGTCTTTTAAAATTAAGCATAAGGGTATTTAGTCTCTTTAATATTAAATTAAAATTTATAGCTTCTAATACAAGCAAACATTTTTTATTAATTCTATAAGAGTAATTTAGCCTTTTTTAAAATTAGTGCTATTACAGACAATTTTATTACTTTGAATATGAACCCACAAGGGTTTTTTTTTCCTTTTAAAAGTCAATGTTAAAAAGGTTTCTATTCTCTTAAAATGAACTCTATAAAATTTGTTTCTTTTTCTAATCAAATTTAAATTTAAATTTTGTAAAATTCTATTAAACATCCTTAAACTTGAAGGACATTTTAGTCTTTTTAAAATTAATCCTAAAAGATTATTTTAAAGTTTACTAAAAGTGTATTTTAGCCTTTTTAAATTAAATTTGAGTTTTGAATTTCTAATTCAATAAACTAATATGAATTAAGTCTATATTAATTTTTTAGTATTTTTTAAAATCAAGCTTAAAATGTTGTTTTGTTCTTTTAGAGATTAATTATATTGATATTTTAGTTGTTATAGAAGTTCAAACTTACAATTTCTAATGCAATTAAACAAGTTTTATTCTAAAAGGTTATTTTACTCATATAAAATTATTAAAAGTTTATTGTGGTATTTTAAAAATTAACTATAGGGTATTTTTGTCTTTTTAATATGAAATTAAATTCCTAATTGCTAATGAATCAAACCATCTTAGTTAATCCTATAAAAAGTCCTTTAGTAATTTAAAATTATAGTTTAAAGAGTATTTTTGTTTTTTTAAAATTAATCTTAAACAATTATTTTAATTTTTTAAAGTAAATTCTATGGATTTTTAGTGTTTTTAAAATTAAATTCAAGTTTTAATTTGAATACAGTTAAACAACTTTAAATATAAAAGTGTATGGTAGGGATTTTTTAAATAAATACATATAAAAAATTATTTTTCAAAATACGCATGAGTTTTGCGAAAAATTGAAATGCGCATGGACATTTTATAAGTTCCCGCAAAATGAAATTCAACACATTTCGCCTCAGCCATTCGTGAAATAGGAGCAGGCATGGCAAGGCCATTTTTGGGGTGGCACCTGTGAAATGAAAGCCATGTCATGACTGGTCCATCTGAAATGAAAAAAGCTACGATATGGAGCTATTTTATTGAAGGCGCATGCGAATTAGGCACCTCAAGTTTGACACCTGTAAAATGGAGAATTCTAACACATGCATACTACATGCAAAATGGTACATTTTGCGCATACTACATGCAGCATTGGGTCATTCTTGCTACCTGTATAAACATTGGGGAATGCTCGACTGATGTGTATCACATTCGCTCCCTTTACTTCTCTGGTCTTTGTTTTTTCATACCAATATCCTACTCTATACTCTTTCTTATTTCATACCCACATAATATATATTATTCATAACAGATCCAAATAGGTGTGTTATGACATCTGAGAATATTTGCATAACTATATATCCAAATAGAGAAATCTCGCATACATACGAGGGAATCAGTTTTGTATGTGATGATCCACTGTGGATCATAATTTTGTTGCAAACATTGCTGCAACAACTAAAGAACTTGATATTATTGGAATGTGAAAGGGAATGAAGCAAATGATGATTCTCATTGAGTAAAGTAATTACAAGTGAGATACATATATATATACAAGTGAGTTGAGAGTAATTGGCTATATATTGACACAAAGCTATACTAGTAGAAAGAATGACTAATGAACTGCTAACTAATTAAGTTAGGTATCCATAACATCTTTTCTCAATTTGATAGGTATATGTTGATCATGCCAAACTTGGAGATGAGATTATGGAACTGGGTTGGAGTTACCAGCTTCGTGAAGACATCGGCAAGCTGATGCTGAGTTCAAACATGGATCAATTTGATGAATCCTGCCACAACTTTCTCTCGAACAAAATGGCAGTCTACCTCAATATGTTTGGTCCTCTCGTGGAATGTGGGATTTGATGCAATGTGGATGGCTGACATAGAGTCACAAAACAGCATGGAAGATGGTGCCTTGATTCGAAAATCAGAGAGGAGTCCTATCAACCAAGTCAATTCAGCAGCCATTACTGCCATAGCTCTGTATTTAGATTCAACAGATGATCGAGAAACTGTTTGTTGTTTCTTTGATCTCCACAAAATCAGAGAGTCCCCAATGAACACATAGTAACCTGTAACACTTCTCCTAGTGTCGGAACATCCCGCCCAATCTGCATTCGCATAAGCCATTAGCCTCTTTTCCGATTTTGCAGAAAATAATAACCCTTGATTGATAAACCCCATTTTTAGGGTTTATCTTGTGTTGAATTTAGAGGATTTTATCAACTTTTCCCACATTTATTCACTAAAATAGCATGATTTTGTAAATTCTCCTTTAATTGTGCTTAAGAGTGAAAACATATTTTTTAGGCCCAAAAATTGATAAATTTAATTCACTTTAATTCCATTCGATACCTTGACATGTTTGTTAAGTGATTTCAGATTTAGAAGGCAAAGATTGGATCGCGGGAATGAAGAAAAAACATGTAAAAATGGAGAACTCATGAAGAAATGAAGGAATTACAAAGCTGTCAATCCTGACCTCTTCGTACTTAATCGATCATAACTTGAGCTACAGAGATCCAAATGAGGCGGTTCTACTTGCGTTGGAAAGCTAACATCCAGGGCTTCAAAATGATATGCAATATTCCATAGTTTCCAGGATGTTTAGTGACTGTGTATGCGTCGTTTCACGCACACGCATTGCAGGATCAGCGTGGGCCATTTTAAGCAACTCGTGGCCAGTGATTTTTAGCTCATTTTGGGCCCAATCTAACTCATTTCTGATGCTGGTGAACCCAAGGATTGAAGGGGGATGAACCAAGTAGTTATAGTTGAGTTTTCATCATGTTTTAAGTTAGAATTCTAGAGAGAGAAGCTCTCTCTTCTCTCTAGGTTTTAGGGTAGATTAGGTTAATTTCTTCTTAGATCTAGGCTTTAATTCTTGTTTTCATTTACTTTTCTTTTCAGTTTCTTGTTTCTACATCTTTGCTTCCCTAGTTTTACTTGTTATTTCCTTTAATTTGTTGTTTTTATGAGCACTCTTGTTTCCTTTCATTTCCTTTAATGCAATTTATGTTTTATGTTTCTTATTATTTAATTGCCTTGTTATTGTTAATTCCTTGCTTTGAGTAGTTGTAGATTTACATTTCTTACAATTTTATCTTGCTTCCCTTTTATGCCTTCCAAGTGTTTGATAAAATGCTTGGTTGGGTTTTAGTGTAGAATTTTCTATTCTTGGCTTGGGATGGTAACTTGAGTGAACTTGAGTTGCTAATGTCCAAGTGATTGATAATTGGTGTCCATTGACACTAGCTTTCACTAAGTCAATTAGTGAGTGGCTAGGACTTATGGATTGGGATTGATAAAGCTCATTTGACTTTCTTTCACTTGTTAGAGGATGACTTAATAGGATTGATCTTTGCAATTATCATGTTATGGTTAGTAACAAGGATAAAGATCCTTAACCATCAACCCTTGCTAAGACCTTTTATCATTTGAGTTTCATTTACTTTGTTGCCATTTATTTTTCTTGTCTCTTATTTCAAAACCCCATAAACACTTTTCCATAACCAATAATTGAGCACACTTTCCTGCAATTCCTTGAGAGACGACCCGAGGTTTAAATACTTCGATTATTTTTATTGGGATTTGTTCTTGTGACAAACAAATTAAATTTTGATTGAGGATTATTGTTGGTTTAGAATTATACTTGCAACGAGATTTCATTGAGAAATTCTTTACCAAAAATAGATTTCATTGACCCACGATTCCTTTCAAGTATCTCAAGAGATGGTGAAGTGCATTCAGGTGAGCAGTTCTAGGCTTAGACAAGAATTGACTAAGGGTAGACACTGCATAGGTAATGTCCGGGCGGGATATGGTGAGGTACATTAACCTCCCTATTAGTCTCCGATAGATGGATGGATCCTCAAGTGAATCACCATCGGAGTTGCTTAGCCTGAGGTTAGCCTCCATAGGCAGAGAAACAAACTTAGAATCTGTAAAATTGGTGTCCTCTAAGATGCTTAAGGTGTACTTTCGCTGGCTAAGAACAATTCCATCACTGGACCTTGCTAGTTCCAAGCCTAAGAAATACTTCAAATCTCCCAGAATCTTCAATTTGAAGGAGGCTTCTAACAGTTTTTGCACCTTATGCATCATATCCTTGGAGGGACTGGCTAGTATTATGTCATCTACATAAACCAGCAAGTAAACAATCTTGTCACCACTGCCATAAGAGAAGAGAGAGTTATCACGCCTGGATTGTTTGAACTTGTGAGTGAGCAGCGTTGAAGTGAATTTATAGAACCATTGTCTTAAGGCTTGTCTCAAACTACAGATGGACTTGTTCAACTTGCATACGAGTCTAGAGTTCTTGGATTTGTAACCAAGAGGCATGTCCATATAAACTTCTTCGAACAAGTCGTTGTTCAAAAAGGTGTTGTTCACATCTAGTTGCAATAAAAACCAATTGTTGATGGCTTCTAAGGAAAGAAGAACCCTGACAGTGGTGAGTTTAGTCACGGGAGAGAAGGCGTCCTTAAAATAAATGCCTGCCTGCTGCATATAGGCCTTTGCAACCAAACGGGCTTTATAGCACTCTACTGAGCCATCTGCCTTACATTTGACTTTGTACACCCAACGACATCCAATGGTGTGTTTTCCTGGTGGAAGAGGAACTAAAGCCCAAGTATTAGTGGCCTCCATGACTTTAAGCTCCTCATCCATAGCCTGCCTCCACTCACGGTATTTCACAGCTTTATGGAAGAAGGTGGGCTCAAGAATTGTAGTGACATTAGCTATGAAATGAGAGTGATGGTGTGAGATGTGTTAAAACTGATCTAGATTCTCATGAGAAACAATATTACACTAATAATCCTTGAGGTAAGGTGGTGGTCTGTGTTGTCTGGACGATTTTCTCAAGTTAATTGGTGAGCTTAGAATGATAGATTGATGTTGTGAGGTAGGTTTAGTGACTAGCGTATCCACAAATGGTTGAGATGGTGGTTGGACAGAAGGAGGACTGATAAGCGTGGCTGGAGGGGCTACATTAGTGATGGATGCGGGGATAACTATATGAGAAAAAATTTCCACCATAGGCCTAGAAGTATCGGTTAATTGTCAAAAATGGAATTCAGTTTTGACAAAGGAAACATCTCTGGAGATGAAAATCTTCTTGCTCATTGGGTCATACAGCTTGTATCCCTTGTAACCAGAAGGGTAGCCAATTAAGGTTGCACGCACTGCTCTAGGGAGAACTTGTGTCTCTGAGATAGAAGAGAAGATGCATGAGCAAAGCAGCTGAAGACTCTCAAAGAGTGATAGTTAGGTTGCTTAAGGAAGAGTCTCTCATAAGGAGAGCAGTGTTGAAGTGCTGGACTTGGTAAGCAATTGATGAGGAAAGTGGCAGTCAAGACACAATCTCCCCAAAAGGCAGTTGGGGCCTTGGACTGAAAGAACAATGCTCTGGCCATTTTGAGTAGATGCTGGTGCTTTCTTTCGACAACGATGTTTTGTTCTGGCCGCTCCACACAAGAGAATTGATGAAGCATACCCTTTGAATTCAAGTAATCAAGGAGCATTAATTCACTAGCATTATCTGATCTCACCTGCTTTACCCTTGTATTAAACTGAGTTTTAATCATATTAAAGAAATTGATGAGAGTGTGAGAAGCATCAGATTTGCATTTTAGCAAAAGGGTCCAAGTGAATATGGAATAATCATCCATAATAGAAAGAAAATATCTCATGTTATTATAAGTTGGAGCTCTATAAGGGCCCAAATATCACAGTGAACCAAATCAAAGGAATTCTTACAAAAGGATTATTGGATTGAAAAGACAAACGCTTGAGTTTATCTATGGGATAGACTTCACAAGTAGAATGGTTGTATTTAAAAGTTTTATTGAACAAGAGAGGACTCAATTTGTTAAAGACTTTTTCAGAAATGTGACCCAAATGAGCATGCCAAATAGTGCTATCAACATGAGTCACTAATTAGCAACTATAAACAGAACTCTCAATATAAACTGTGAATGGTGATTGTAGCAGAAATAGGTCATCAGTTTCATCACCTCTGCCAATCACTTTCTTGGAGCTCCTGTCCTGTATGATGAAGGCTAAGTCAGAAAAGAGGACTTGCAGTTAGACAGTTTCAATAAAGAACTAATAGAAATCAAATTAACTCGAAAAGAGGGAATGAATATGACATTGTAAAGGATTAAAAAAGAATTAAGAACAACATTACCAATAGCTAAGGCACGAATTTTGGTATAATCAGGTAAAGCAACAAAATGATTTGTAAGAGGTTTGGGATTTTCCAAAAATTTAAAGGAATTAGTGATGTGAGTAGTGGCTCTAGAATCAACTATCCAAGAACTAGCATATGCCTTTTGATTCGAATAACATGAGGAAAACACTTCACTTGCACAAATTTCAAGTTCAATGTCCTGAAGAGCTTGTTGAGTTTGCAAGAGAGTCATCAATTGGTTGTACTGAGTCGCTGTAAGTGAGAAGCTAGATGTTGGAGATTGATCTTGGCTTTCTTGATCATGAGCGACCTTGGCAACATGATGCACTTGGGATTTGGCATTCATAGGCTTGTTTTGGAAATATCCAGAAGGATATCCATGGAGAAGATAACATTTATCTTCAGTATGTCCCATCAACCCACAATGAGCAGAGAGTGGACGATCTTTCCTCCCTTTTACCTTAGGTCCAGAAGGAGCGGTAGAACTTGGAGACTGTTTTAACTGCAAAGGCCATATGTTGGCTTGGAGAGGTGAGTGCTCTCTACTTCTCCTTTGCAACACAAGAGAAAAGACTTTTTCAATCGGAGGTAGTAGATCTAACAACAGGATCTGGTTTCGAACACTTGCCAAATTCTCATTGAGACTCATAAGGAACAACATCACATATTCTTGATCAAGAAAGGCTTGAATTGGCTTAATGCCACCACAGAAACAAGATACCAATGGCTTAAAGGTGTTAAGTTCTTTCCAAAGTATCTTCAACTTTGTGAAATACTGTGAGACCGAGAGAGAGCCTTGAGTCAGAGACATGAGAGACCTCTTCAGCTCAAAGATGCGAGGTGCGTTGCTCTGAGAGAAGCGAGTCTTCAAATCTTGCCAAAGTAAAGCCACGAATCTAGCATAGATGACGCTTGCCACAATATCCTTGGAGATCCCATTCAGCAACCACGTAATGACAATGTCATTCGTGCACTACCACGATTCAGCGAGCGCAGGGTCAAGAACTGGATCTGGCTTCGGGAGGGGCCATTGATGAAGCGGATCTTGCATTTTCCAGTCAACACAAGCCTCATCGATCATCACCATAAAGCATAGTTGTCTTCTTGTAGAGATTGTGAAACAAGCACGAGCCCTGGGTGATCGCCGGACTGAAGCAGATACACATCAAGAATCAGCGAGGACGGTGCCGGTGCTCGAGGAGTATTGGAATCTCCCTGAAAAACTGTGGATACAGAAATCACAGACATTCTAATTGATGAGTAAAAGAATAGAAAAAAAAAGGTGTCAATAGAGGAAGGATTTTCTTGCAAAAATGAAAAAGAGCGAGAAAGAAGAATTGAAAATTGAGATATTTTTCCGAGAAAATCAAAGAATGAAGGGAGAGAGTAATGTGGAGGTGTGAAGAGAAATTACATCTGATGCCATATTGGAATGTAAAAGGGAATGAGGAAAAGGATGATTCTCATTGAATAAAGTAATTACAAGTGAGGTACATATATATATACAAGTGAGTTGAGAGCAATTGGCTATTTATTGACACAAAGTTATAACTAACTGCTGTACCAGTAGAAAGAATGACTAATTAACTGCTAACTAATTAAGTTAGGTATCCATAACAGATATAAATGAATATCGATATGTTCGGAAAAAAGAAAATTACCATATTGGCCTACAGGATACCGATTGCGTTAGCCAATTCTTTTATTATCAGTAGATGCGGATTAAAACTAATCAACATGTTTCAAGGATGTTCTCTTATCATTATGGCATTGCAAGCATCTATCCGATGGAATAATGTGTAGAAAATTCGAAATTTTAGAATGAACAAAATTGTGCCCTTGTAGCAAAATCGTAGGGCTCGTAGTCCTAGTTTTCATGCCTTTGTTAGGCCGCAACAAAATATAGAGAATCATCAAGTACACTCCTCTACCTTCTACGTTGCCTGTGTCCCAAGAAGGAATCGGTGATTGTTTGGTGGAGGCGACTGACAAAGAACAAATTTTAGAGGATGATAGAAATGACAATAGCGGTGAAGACATAATAATTATTCCTAAAATCCAATTATTTTATAATAAAAAGGTTCTCCCAATTCATGTACCCCATGCCATCAGGTGGTGTTTCTAGCAGCACTCAAGGTTAGTTTTTGGTTTTACATCTTGCAGAACAATAAAATTCGATCATAGTTGATGACAGACCAAGCAACTATGCTCTGTCTAATGAGACAAAGCTTGAGACTAGGTTGAGGTTTTTTAATAGAAAAACTGCCATATTTGTTATTAAGAACTATAACATTTATGGAAGTATATAATACAAGGTGGTAAGATCACATCATCTTAGTTATGTGTGTAGATGCAATTTAAAATCAATGCCAATGAATGATAAGAGTTGAAAAAACTAGAACTTCAAAATTTTAGAAAGTCTAAAACTATCAAGAATCTTCCAATTGTTTGGCAATTTCATATCGCAAGATCATGCCCAACTTGATAATAATGTTATATGCCATGATATATTTTCCATGGTTCAAGCTAATGGAACAATTGAAATTAAGATGTTGCAATGTTCAATCGAGTCAACGTATAAGCACAAGAAAATTTGGCATGTAAAGCAAAAGGCAAATTACAAAATTTTGCGAAAATTTAAAAGACTCGTATAATCAACTGCAAAAATATTTTAAAGCTTTGCAAACTTTCATTTCAAGTAATTGATCACGTTGTAATCTTTTTTGTTTCGTTATTCTAGGCTATTAAAATTTAAAATTTATTTTATTTTTGAATTTGTTCATTATATTTCTAGAAACTATATTTCATACTAAAATTAAAAACAAAATCAATTTAGAATTTTAAAAATAACAAGTATTATTATAAAATTTTAATAAAAATATTAAATTAATAAAATAACATTAATTTTAATTATAAAGTCATATTTAAAAAATTATAATATTTTTAAAATAACGTATTATGAATTAGAATGTTTTATTTTTTATAAAACATACGTAAATATACAGAAAATAAAATTTCGCTTTCTGATG
>NC_029791.2:107586733-107590036 GCF_000816755.2 Arachis ipaensis
TTAACTAACTAAAATTATTTTTTAGTATATTTATTTTAATAAAAATATTATAAAATGATATATAGATATTAAATCAAAGATAGTACAAGATATTAGAGAGAAAAAAATAACGGAAACATATAAATTGCTACACCCTCTAACAGTTTAAAATAGTAGTTAATTTGTACATAAATTTTAAATTTATACTCTGTAGAGATTTATGATGGTAGTCAATTTTCACATGAATTTTTACACTTTATAGAGGTTTATGATGGTAATCAATTTTCACATAAACCTCTACACCTTATAATAGTTTATGTATAAATTTTGAAACTTTTACATCCTGTAGCGATTTGCAGGACTAAAATATAACTATTTCAAAAATTGTAATCAGGTAAAATTGATTCATTCTTTATTTATTTATTTATACGATTTATCCTAATTTTTAATATAATTAAACACTTTTATTCTAAAATAGTATTTTATTCATTTTAGGATGGTGATTTTTTCGATACCCAACTAATTTGAGGGTATTACATACCCTTCTTACATTTACATGTTCCAATTAATTGATGACAAGTGTATTCATTAATTCTAATCAACAAATGAATTTTTAATTTTTGAAAATAAAAAATAATAAATTTAATACATATATTAAATACTTTATATATACATATCTTAATATACTATTCATACATTTAATTCTGGTTAAATCAAACCACCATATGTGGTAAACTTTAACTAAATTATTTAAAAAAAAAGAAAAAGAATTAGATTTGGGCCGTTGTATATGCTGCTGGAGAAAGAGGGAAGAACATAGAACCCTGATCCTTTTTATCTAATTTCGTCTTCTTCTCTTTTCTATATTCACAGAAAAAATTCGTTTTCGCCTTCTTCCCTCTCCTTCACTCTCAGTATATACCTTCTTTTTCCTCCTTCTAATATTCGAAAGTCGCCGATTTTGTTGTTGGAACCAGTGGATCGTTCTTTTTACCGTTCTTCCATTTAAAGTCGCCAACATAACAAATTCAGCAACAAGATCGACGACTTTCGAAAATTAGAAGGAGGAAAAAGAAGTTATATCCTGAGAGTGAAGGAGAGGGAAGAAGACGAAAACGAATTTTTTATGTGAATATAGAAAAGAGAAGAAGATGAAATTAGATGAAAAGAATTAGGGTTCTATGTTCTTCCCTCTTTCTCCAGCAGTATATACAACGGCCTAAATCTAATTCTTTTTTTTTTCTTTTAAATAATTTATTTAAAATTTATCACATATGGTGGTTTAATTTAACCAGAGTTAAATGTATGTACAGTGTATTAAGATATGTATATATAAAGTATTTAATACATGTATTAAATTTATTATTTTTTACTTTCAAAAATAAAAAATTTATTTGTTGATTGGAATTAATGAATACACTTATCACTAATTAATTGAAACATGTAAGAAGGATATGTAATACCCTCAAATTAGTTGGGTATAGAAGAAATCACCTTTAAGGATTAGTTCTATGAAATTATCTTATCTTTTAATAACTAAGTACAAGGTATTTAGTCTCTTTAATATCAAATTAAATTTTATAATTTCAAATACAAGCGAATGATTTTAATTAATTTTTAAGAATAATTTAGTCTTTTCAAAATGAGTGCTAAAAGATATTTTAATACTTTAAATAGGAACCTACAAGGGTATTTTTTTTAAAAGCTAATGTTAAAAAAAAAGTCTTAGAGTCCGTGTTTGGGAAATAGCAGAAGCTATTTTTTTTTTTTTTTACTTTTGGATTATGAGAAGTCACAATCTGCGTATATGACACCATTTTAGAAAAAGCTTTTAACTTCTCGAAAAGTTAATTTACAGCTTTTCAAAGAAGTAGAAATATATGACTTCTCTGTTTCTCGATAAGTCATTCTATCACTTCTTTAAAAAAAAATTTAATTTCAAAACAAAAAAAAATCTACTTTCCTTTTTGACTCTGTGAAAAATACTGACCCTTCATCACCACTATTTTCACGCAAGGTCTGCTAGAAGCACTGGCCTTCCACCATCATTTCACCATCATTCTCACGCAATGTTCCAAACCTTCCCTTTTTCACGTAATGATTCATCTGATAGAAGTATTGATCCTCCACCACCATTTTCAGACAATATTGCATCTGAACAATTTACTGCATATATTCCTTCTAAATATTTTTTTATCATTTTATCACTCTATCTTTTATTATTAAAGTTGTATTTAACTATGGTATGAAATTTTAGTTTTAATTTTATTTTTTTTACATGTGATTTTATAGCTTGCTATTATTTTCATAGTTAATTATAGCAAGTTCTTAGACCTCAATAATGGAGAAGGGAGTTCTAATAGGAGTAAAAAAAATAAAAAATAATAACAAAATATACATTGACACACATTTTATATTTATTTTTTATTTTCACCTACCATATCATACACAATATCAGTGATTAGGTTATGTAAAATCAATATTCAATATTGGAAAGTATTTGTTATCATAGTTATTTTAATATTCATTCTCTTCTGTAAAAAAAAATTATTTTTGAGTTATTTATCCAAACACTACAACTTTAAAATAAGTATTTTTATAACTAAAAATCCAAACATAAAATAACTTATTTATAAGCTGTTATTAATAAAAGTTCTTATGCTTTAAGTTCTTTTTTCAAAGAATTTATTTAAGTTATTTACCCAAACTGGCCTTAGTCTCTTAAATGAACTCTATAAAAATGGTTGTCTTTTTCTAATCAAATTTAAATTTAAATTTTTTAATTCAATTAAACAGCGTTAAACTTTAATGGCATTTTAGTCTTTTTAATATTAATTATAAAATATTTTAAATTGTTTGAGTTTTAAAGAGGGCACTAATAATTTAAAATGAACTAAAAGGATATTTTAATCTTTTTAAAATTAAATTTAAATTTCTAATAATATAATCAAATAATATGAATTAATTCTATGATGATATTTTAATATTTTTTAAAATTAACTTAAAAACGTTTTTCATTCTTTGAAAATTAAATATGAGAGTAATTTTAGCTGTTATAAAAGTTCAAAATCACAATTTCCAATACAGTTAAACAACTTTCGTTCTAAAAGGTTATTTTATTCTTTTTAAGGCAAATCCTAACAAGTTATTTTGGCATATTAAAATTTAACTAGAGATATTTTAGTCTTTTTAATATCAAATTAAAATTCCTAATTGCTAATAAATCAAATGATTTTAATTAATTCTATAAAATTATTTTAGAAATTTAAAATTATTGTTTAAAGAATATTTTAGTTCTTTTAAAATTAATTATAAAAAATTATT
>NC_029791.2:107590580-107594913 GCF_000816755.2 Arachis ipaensis
AAATATTATTTATACATTAAAATTAATAATTAAAATAAGCTATTATGTATTTATATATAAATACATGTATAATTTAATTTATTTTTAATATATATTTTATATTTTAATGTGTATTCTATACTGATGACTGATTTAACATAATTGTTATTTTTCGGCGTTCAGCAACAAATACCTACTTGGCTACTTTGAATTATATAGGTTGGTCTTGGGACAGATTTAATTTACTAATCAATCAAATTGGTATGAATTAGGCCATTTTAATTGGATCAGTAAAGCATAACTTGATTAGTTAGCTTAAATCATAGGTAGAGCTACCTATGTACACCGAAAAACCAAAGGAAAAAAAAATATCGTGAACCCAACTGAAACATTTTCAAGCAGGATACACTTGTTTTTTCCTCTCATACAAAGTTCCCGTGAAGAAATGAATCACGGAACTTCCCAAGCATAGAAAAAAGCATGAAACACACTTCATATATTTCCTCTATACTTGTCTATGTACTATCTACAGTTTCCTATATTCATCAAAATCCTAATTCATGTTATCTGCACCATCATGTTCTCTGTCAATATCAGAGGGTGGCAAAAAGCAATCATTGGACAAACCAATTACGTTAAAATCAACCTCTTCAATGGTCCATACCTCCTCAATCATCCTCTTGTGATGGTGTGCTGCACCATACCTATGAAGTGTTGCAATTGTCTTCCCTCCATGTGCAATGTTAATGCCATCAACGTATCTATAATCTTCAATGGTAGACTCTATGGTTGTTTCCCAAAACACAGACTCTTTTCCTTTGACTGGTTTCATTTTCACCAACTTGGTGTCCTCAAATTTCACAAGCAGCCCCGTGCGTTGGCTGAAGTATCCCAACACTGAGTGCATTACGATTTCTGTGTGGGATGTGCATTGTGCTTGGAGGATTTGTTGGTCTGTTTGCAACTTGAGAATGAAACAAACTTCGTCGTTAATGGTGTTCTCTCCTACACATTCAGCGTCTAGGAACAAGTTAGCTATACACCTTGGGTCCAGCCCCTGATCACAGTAACAACCACAAATCAACAATAAATAAAGAAAATCAACCAATCAATTTGAATGACAAGGCAATCAGTTATGCAGTTATAGAGTGAACATAATTAGAGAGAGCACTCTAATAGTCCTATGGCACTTATATCACAAAATGTTTTTGTGTCTCTTTCTTTGTAGGATGTTCACTCTTGATATTCAAATTTTGAAATAGAAATGTCATCGGTGTGAATGTGTGTATTGATTTACCTGAAAGAAGCGGCGAAGGGGTCTTGGAGGGCCTTTGTTGGCCTGAAAAGGTTGAGAGGAAGACTGGTTCCACGCTAGCTTGCCATCACTGCCTGCACTAACCTTGAAACCAGAAACAACCAATTCTATGCACCACAAATCTGGGTTCTTTTGCCAGAGCACAAAGCCTCCGGCTTCACGCCTGCCTGTTGGGTGAAAGATTTCTTCGTCGGGACGCATCTCCGACCCACATATTCGCACTTGCCCCATTGCATACATACTTTTCACTGAGTTCAATGCGGAATGTCCTCCAGTGGCAGCAACATACTGCTGAACTATGTATTTTGCCGTGGAATCTCTCTGCCAATTCAATGAAACTAGTGCTTGTTATTCTAAGCAAGGATATGACAGAACTATTGCAAGCTCAAAATCATGCCACATAACTGATCACTTGTAATTCTAATCAAGATGGTGACTAACTGAGAAAACAAATTGATCTGTGTGGCTACAATAAAATGAGTAAATATCAACATAACCCTAAACACAGTTGGTTTAGTTCTGCATATTAAAGAATAAGCAAACAATGAGCATGCTACACCCTAATTTCTCATAATTAATCATCATCCAGAGTATAAAAAGTGGTAAAATAAGAAGGAGAATGCTTACGATGGAACAATCTTTGAGGGGGCGAGTGAGAGTGTTATCGGATTGAACGGGGAGAGGAATAAGAGGGGCACCAACGAGCTTAAGCAAAACCATGAATTCATTGTAAGAAGGAGCAGAGAGATGGGAAGACATATCAGAAGAGGGAGAATTCATGAGAGCTCGGAGTGTATGCCAGCGATTGAAGCCATTGCTGCCCAAAGCGGTGAGCATCTCCTCTGGAATGGGGACCTCCAGCACCGTCTCCAACCCTTCCGCATCGTCAAGATTTGGACACAGTTTCCTCATGGATTGGAATACGATACTGATGAGGTTGATTAGAACAAGAAAGAGCGAAGAAAAAGAACTAACAAAGAAGGAAAGAAATCCTCCTCCTCCTTCTTCCTCTTTCTGTTTACCCAATGCCTCGCTTCGGTTGATGATTTTTGCTCACTTAGATATCAATCAAATTGGGGGAAATGTATGTCCTCTTTTTCTTAGGCGCTCCTCGCGCGTAGCTCTAGGCTGCTGCCACCTGCCTCATGTTCTGCCCTCCTCTTTCGCGCCATATATATAGTTTTTCCCTTTTTTTTTTTCTTTTTCGGATATTTAGCATGCTCACATACTCACAAACCAAAACGGTTTCTTCTTTTTTTGTTTCTCGCTATTAATAACTTTCTGCATATATTAAACTCCTAATAAGTTAGGTACATTAAAACTAGTTAATTAATAATAATTATCTCACATAACATTTTCTGTAGTTCTGTAGTATTACTAGTTCGACTTGATTAGACTCATCTTTTTAGAACATCTTCTTGGATATTCTCTAAAACTGTAAAAATATGAATCTAGAAGAACAAAAATTGTTTAATAGCAGAGACACTAAATACAGAGGGATACAAGATTTTTGTTCTTTCTGTCCTCCACCATGTGAAAAATTATAAATTTATAATTGAAATGGAAAGACTGCATTTTCAACGTATCATTTTTTATATTAATTTTTTTTATTCTCTCTTTTCAATTTAACTTTAAATTCTAAAAATAAAAATCAACATAAAAGAGTACAAAATAGTGCATGCATGTAGTATTTTTAGTGCTTGTTTAGACGTCATTATTTTGATAAAAAAAATCTTTTTTTATTTTTTAATGTGTTTGGCAATAAAAGTAAAAATACTAGAAAAATAAAAAAAACATCTTTTTTAAGAAGCTGTAATTTATATATTTTTTTAAAAGATCTTTTTTTTTTTAAAAAAGATGTTTTTCATGTAATAAATAAATAAAAAAGTACTTTTATATTGTTATACCCAAACATAATAAATAGATAAAAATATCTTTTTATATGAGATACCCAAACATAAAATTACTTTTACTTTTTCATAAGATTTTTTAAAAAAAATAACTCAAAAAAAGATTTTTTTAGAAGTTCACCCAAACAAACTCTTATTACGGTGTTTTCTCATATATCTATTTTTTCAATTACTCGACACAAATATAATATAAATGTTCACCCTTTCACCTCTCACATGTCCCACACAAATTTTATTAGCGCCATAAAATTTTTCATATATTATATTCCTCAATTCCTTTTTTTTATGACTGTCATTAACTCATTAATGTGAAACGAAAATAGTAATGTACTACTCACCATTGTGTCAATCACAAGTCTCATATATATATACATCTCTCCTGTGCTTGTTTACGGAATTACAGTACAACTTCTGCTTTCTTGTTCATATATTTGTTATTAACGCCAAGAAAAAAAAATTATCATCAGTTAATTCAAAGCCCATTTAGGATTCTCAATGGACTCATTAATTAATACAGTCAACGGATTGCACCCTTAGTAATTGGTTTTGTTAGCTCCAACTAACCACATTAGAGGGCCTGTTTATTGTTTCATTATGATATAAGAAGCATGTATACGCCCAAGTTTAGTACTCGTTGAATTGAATTAAGGCCCAAAATAAAGAAAAAGAAAAATAAAGCATTGATAACGCAGTTTACGTGGAAAGAACATGGATGATTTTTCCTCTCTTGTTTGGAAATGCTTGTCTGTTGTTCATGTATGTGATAGATGTGGTTGCTGGGACTTGGTATGAAGTATTACGAACTTTGTCCCGTTATGTATATCTGGGAGCTCCGCTGCCAAAATATAAAGCAATAAAAAATACATCTAAATGTGTTTGATTCATTAGAAAAATTATGAAATGTGATAAGGGGGGACAGCGACAGATTCATTCTTTTGCGGTATAGACCTTGTCAACGTGCTGCTGGACACAAGTTGTTTTACTTCTCACTCTCTATCAGTTGCATATTTTATATTTATAATATTTTCTTTAATTTGACGGAGTGTTCTGATTTAGGTTAAGCTGTTAGTTTACTACCTCTTCCCCGTAATGTTGGAGACAAAAGATTATTGCAATATACAAATTTTGA
>NC_029791.2:107594920-107595243 GCF_000816755.2 Arachis ipaensis
TTAGCCGATTACCATTGTAGTGCGTACATATATAATTAGCAATGCAGGGTAGTTAATTAAGGAATTTTTTTTTCTCTTAGCCCTATTATTCACATATTATTTTGAACATTAATATGAGAGTCCTGAGTCCATGATTATCAAGATACATGTGAATGAAAACAGATAAAATATAGTAGAGTTGTATAAAACATATTGACTGGTTAATTGACTGTCACTAAAAACTTATACCAAAGATCAGTCTACATGTATTTTTGTATAATTATTATATGTGTATTTAACTTATTTTTAATAGACGTATATTTTGTGTTTCAATATATATTTTA
>NC_029791.2:107595395-107611861 GCF_000816755.2 Arachis ipaensis
AGAAATAATAAAAAATTAACCAATTACTTTATTTAATATTTATTAATTTTAATAATATTTAATAAATTTTAAATAAAATAAACTTAGATTTTTTTAGCTAATTTTATTTTATTACCAACCATTTCCATATCATGACATACGATCATTGATGCAAGGCAATAAATAAGCACAACACGTCAACACAACACAAAAAATAAGTTAAAACTTCATTAAGGCCAAATAATCCATTATATATATTTGCAATTGACTCAGGGCGTTCGATCGGAGTTTAATTTATTCCATGTATGAACATCTTGCACACAGCAGTTTGCAACAGTTTAATTTTCCTTCTGATGACGAAATTGTATGTTGAAAAATATAGGCTAATAATCTTTTATCATCTGCGACGTGTTTTTCTTGCAGTTATGTGCGTGTCTTCATCTTCTAACTGGATCCCTTAATACACAGCCTTTTTCGAACCATACATTGTATAGGAATTCAACCATTACCCTTTCAAGACATAATTAAACCACTATATTTTGATTCAATAAAATCCTATAATAGTAGTACTATAATAACCGTACCCCACAACCTGATGACCAAGTCCTAATCAAGTACATTAGTTCTTTAATTTTCTCTTCAATATCCTTACATGCCGGCCATTCTTTTAGTTTATTATTTTCCATACGAATATTCTTTTCCCTTAGGAAAATTTAATACTACGATATAAAGATAGATATTCTTTTCAGGGTTTTCCCAAACTCACACCATTATTGTTCATACTCTTAATAATAATATAATTTGCAGCATGGCTAAAGGGTTCAAGCTGAAATTCAATATCCCTTTATTCCAAATGTGTCGTTCAAAAGACCCTTCCGCTTTCCCAGGAAACCCTGTAGTTCCTGCAATATACCGTCTTTCTCCGGTGAACCCTAAAGAGCATGACGTTGGATACCCTTCAAGCCTGTTAGTACCTCCTCCGCCACCCTCCTCACCGGAACACAGGGGTAGTAAGGTCACTTCAAGAATCATGTCCTTACGCCAAATGTGCCGTGACGACCACCGCGACAAGCAAGTAAACACCAGAGGCAGAAGAAGCACATCCAGCGTTCCTTCCAGGAGAAGCAACGTGGCGGTTGACAACGAAGAAGAAAGCGAGTCTCTAATTTCTTGCACCACAAGTTTCTCGGACGATTCTTATTCTCTCAAACCGGAGAGAGATTTAGTTAGCAGCAGCAGTGGCAGCAGGAGGCACATGAGGAGGATAAGCAGCGTGAAGAAGGTTCAGAGAATGAGGTTCAACACTGCGAGATTAGAACTACCGGAAACAGAACAAGTAAAGAAGACAAAGACAAAGACGAAGACGAAGGTTGTGTCGACGGCATCAACCACAAGGATGAGGCGGAGCAGCGCGGAGGGGAAGGTGAGGGAGAGCTTTGCGGTGGTGAAGAAGTCGAAGGATCCGTATGAGGACTTCAAGAGATCAATGGTGGAGATGATAAGGGAGATGGAGATGCGTGATGCAGAGGATTTGCAGCAACTGCTTCAGTGTTTCTTGGCTCTGAACTCCAGGTGCTATCACGATGTGATTGTGCGTGCTTTCATGGAGATATGGCAAGAGATGTTCGTTATGAAGCCTGCGTCCTCCAACACCAACGATATTCTCCAAAGAGATCAATTGCAACTAGGAGAGTAACGTAGCAGGGGATCTGTGTTTTTTTGTTCTTGCATTGTATTTATTTTTCTATTGCCTTAATTTGTTGATTTTACATGCCTGTAACTGTAAGTCATAGCTAAGCTTGCAAAGTTTTTGGCTTGATTTGTTTTCTTTGTTTTCTATATCGTAGACGTTTGTGATATGCATACGTGTATCGTAAACTACATGTAATCAGGATGATGATTATTTGATTTCTGTATGAAAAAACAATAATAGACTAATGGAATTCCTATTTGGATTGTAAAAGTGAAAAATGGATCTATTTGGATCCTAGTTTAAAATAGGATGAAAAAGAAAAAATGGAAGTAGATTAAATCAATTTAAAGTATTATTACTCTCTATGATTATCAAAAATGTTTTGTGAACAAATAATTTGCTAACCAAATTTTAACCAAATGATATTTTTCATTTCGCATTACAAAAGTTTTGGGAGTCAATATTACACAATAAATATTTTTATTAACGTTCAAAACAAGAAAAAAAATATCCTAAAACTTTAAAAAACAAGAACATGTAAAGTTTAACTGAAAGAAATATTTAAAACTCAAACTCAATAAAAGTTCATCTTTAAAAAACTTCATATTTGACTTATTTAGCAATTTATTATGACTGAAACTGATTGTTGTAGTATTGATTTTCTAGTATTACTCTTTTGTATTTATTTTTCTCTATTAAAAAACACAAAAATTCTAATAAAAAACACCAACGATCCTAGAAAAAACAAACGAATGAGAGCAAAGAGATGAAGATTATAATCTCCCAACAATCTTATTGTTTTGTTTACTAAAAATAAGAATTGATTATCTTTTTATTTTGTTAGATATTAATTCATCTAGTATTTTGAAAAAAACTAATTTAAGTATTCATGTTTATATTAACTATTATATCATCAAGAAGTATGCTTTGATTAGTTCATTGATAAAAATTTGGTTTTAAAATTCTTTAAATTAAAAAATTGGCACTATTTAATGGATAGAGAAGAAATTTAAAAATACAATAAAAGAAAAATGAGAGAAATAAAAAAATCAGTTTTTTGTGAAACAGTTTTCTATATCAAACCTTGGACGGAATAGTTATTAAGAAAAATTAAAACTAACATGAATGTTAGTTAGTTAGACGTACTTTTAAGTGTTGTTATGTTAGGTAGATTGTTTTATGTTACCATTTTTTAGTATAGTTACTGTTTATTGTCTATAAACATGTTAATGAATATAAGAAAGTATATTGTCTATAAACATGTTAATGAATATAAGAAAGTATATTATTAGTTAATTTAGCCAGAGTTATTAGCTTGCGTTGTGAATTAGAAGGTAATTAGTGGAATAATTAATTAGGTTGAGTTAGATAAAAAAGAAACGTGAGCAATAAAATTTAGAGTTGATTATTTTCCATTTAATTAGTTACATGACGACGTCAGTTAAATAGGGTAAACTTAAAATTTGTAGGTTTATAAGCTATTTTTCATTTAATTTATTTTTTTAATAATTTAGTGTGTGATTTTATTTTACTAGATTGTGTTTCGATGGAGTAGCAGTTATTGGGTTATGAGGATGAGATGTATAGATTGGATCACGCTGAGCATACTGCTGGGAGGCTTGATCGAGTGGTATAATTTTTTTTACCTTTTTTATTTTATTGTATTTAATAAGCATTGAACTTGCTATTATATTTCTTCACCGTCCCTTTTGTTCTTAATTTTTTTTCCGTTTGGTAGGCGCCTCGGATCTTGCGCACCAAACGAAATCTGATGACACAGCCGCCGGAGCAGATTAGACCATATCTGAGACGAGCCGGGTTTGAGTACGTGGCCTATATGGTCGAGTTCGAGTACGATTGGTCGCTTACCTCGGCGTTGATAGAGAGGTGGAGGCCTGAGTCCCATACCTTTCATCTACTGTGCGGGTAGATGACTATCACCTTGCAGGACGTGGCTTATCAATTGGGACTCAGGATTAACAGTGATCCTGTGAGTGGATGCATTGGTGGGTGGGAGCAGCACCATCAAGGACGGATCATTGAGGAGTTATGTGAGCAGATTCTGGGTGTTGTTCCCGGCCCAGAGGACAAACAGTCACAGATGAAGTGGACTATGAAGCTCACTTGGTTCCACAACACGGTTTGTGGAGAGCTGGAGCAGGATGCCACAGAGGAGTGCCTGATGAGGTACACGAAAGGATACATTATGCAGTTGATAAGGGGTATCCTCTTCCCGGATGCCTCTAACTCTCAGGTGCATATTAGGTGGCTTCCTCTGCTGGAGGACCTTGATCGTGTGGCCGGTTGTCGTGGGGTTCGGCTGTGCTGGCATGGCTGTACTGCCAAATGTGCCAGGCCACGGAGCATGATCAGCGCAACTTGGGAGGATGCGTCAGCTTGATGCTTTTCTGGGCTTACCACCGTATTCCGTTAGTACGGCTCGATGGCTTTGATACTCGTCGCTCCAGCTGCGAATTATGCGATGTTGAGGGATCAGATGAGTACTCCAGCGCCTGGCCCAGTCCCTCCACTTGGTCGTGGTCAGCGAGATGTCAGACCACCTGCGTGTGGCACAGGTGGGTGTCTCAATCCTAGGCCCCACGGACGACATGCTGGCCCATGGGGTGGGGGCGAGGGCGGGGTTAGTAGCTTCTAGTTCTTTATGATTATTGTATGGAATTAATGTACAAAAGGTCGCGTTGTTATAAAACTTTTATACATAGCTTATTTATGATGAAAACGGTAGTTTTTTATAATATTATATATCACTGCGTTATATATCACTGCGGTACACAACTTTTTGAATGACATATATATCACTGCGTTATATATCTCTGCGGTACACAAAAATAATTTATTTAATGACATATAACATTGTAGTTCATGCATACATGAATTTATTTAAAACAACTACAACTATCGTCGACTAGAAGATGCCCCTCCATCACCAAGAGCGGTGCAAGTCCTCCGCGTGTGTCTGCTTTGGCGACACAATCCGCACCACTTCTCCCCATTATACTCAACGTCATCCATGTTGTTACGAATCCTGGAGCTCATGGGGCGACCTCTCTTCTCTTTCATCGTCCTAGGGTTGGGCCGGATTCGGGGACCGTCATACGATGGCCAATCATCCTCGTGTCCTATCGGTCGAAACTTTGATCTGTAAACATTGAAGACCGACTCCATGCGGTACACAGGGTGTACAAACCGCTTCCAATCAAGTCTTGCATGAGAGCAAGCTGCAAGCACGTGACGACAAGGAATATGAAGAGCCTGAAAATACCCACAATCACACTTGCGCTCATCAAGCAGCACCTGATAACTCTGTTGCCTGGATCCAGAAACTGTCGCTAACTCTTCAACCGTGAAGTTTGTCCTCAATCGATCAAACTGGTAAACATTCATAGTGTTCACGTGCTTCGAGTTGAATTCTATGGCCTTCATCAATGTCTGTGAGAATTTAGCACCAACCTGAAGTTGGGCCAGTGCCTCGGAACCCTTCCTTGCAAAAATTTCACCCAAACGGAAATAACTTGACTTAACAAGAGCCGTGATTGGCAAATTGCGGGAACCCTTCATAACAGCATTAATACACTCAGAGATATTGGTTGTCATGTGACCAAATTGACGACCCTCATCAGCATACTGTGGCCACTGTGACCGTGGAATTTCTTCAAGCCAGTTTGTAATAGCTACATTTTCGCCTCTCGGACGGCCATAATAATGAGCGAACTCACGACGCGACTTCGAGTATGCTGCATTAATAAGAACCTTCTTTAAGTCTTTGTTCTTAAAGTGGGTCATGAAGTTGGCTGCAATGTGTCTTGTACAACACGCTTGGAAGGCATGAGGTGGTTTCCATAAACTTCCTTCGGCGTTCAGTGCTCCATCAATGGACTTGTGTCTGTCTAAAATCACTAATACCCCTGGTTGTGGTGTCACATGCTCCCGTAGGTACGAAAGAAAGAACGACCACACCTTCTTTGTCTTACCCTCAACAACTGCAAATGTAATTGGCAGAATGTTTGCATTGCCATCTTGCGCTATGGCCATCAACAAAGTCCCACCGTATTTACCATATAAGTGGGTGCCATCAATGGAGATAAGTGGCTTGTAATACTTGAAGGCCTCAACACACGGTGGAAATGTCCAAAAGACCTGATGAAATATCATAGTGTCGGTGGAGGCAGGCCAGGGCTGTGTCACTAGTTGCACCTAGGTACCTAAATAGACATACATTAGTGGGCTTCTTGTACACGACTGAATTATTTAATAGCGAATAACTAAACCTGAAATAAATCTAACCTAGAAAGTACATATGCATGGCGAATAACCAACGAGGAAGCTCATTGTATGGCTCCTCCCAATCGCCATATATTCTAGCGATGACTCTTTATTTTACAAGCCAAACCTTTCTGTAGGACGCCTTGTAACCAAAGTGATTCTCCACACCTCCTTGTAGAACCCTGATGCTGATTGTTGGATCGGCCTTGACCATCGTGAAAATGTGTTGCGCAATCACATTCAAATCCAACCTACGATGATCTTGCCCCATCGAAGTTTGCATGCAAGTATGAGGACCAGTGTATCTCCTAACCTCCCACTTTTCTTGCTTTCGGCGATATGATATGAGTATGCTCCAATGACAACCGGGTCCAAACTGAATACATCGTGCATTGTACCTTAAATGGTCACTCTCTACTATTTTGTACTCCGCAGCCCTCCTGATGTTGTACTGCTTAACTGCCAACATGACTTCTTTCTTATTCCCAAATTGTTGTCCAACCTCAAATTCGTTGCTTGGATCTTCTTCAGGACCTCCCTGGGTAAATGACCAATCCGAAGTCATTGTATTGAGATTCAACCTCGTGAAATGATCTGGCCGATCATATGGTCGAAAAATGGAAGGCTGTGTCAGAGAAATGTGTGTGTCACCATAGTAGTTCATCTCCTCTTTCTCGTCACCATCATCAGGGATTTCGGGTGATTCTTCGTCAGCATTGTCTCCGTTATCGAGGTTGACTTCATATTGCTCCATCATCGGATCTCTGATAGCAGAACCATCATGACTTTCAAGATTCTCATCCATTAAGTCAATGTTACGAACTTCAACATTAGACCCTTCCTAACTACCCTCAGGTGGCATATTTAGATCCACCATCGTCCTTCTGGTAGTTCATCTAACAACTCCACTCATCAGACTATCATCGACAGCATCTGCAGATGATCCTCGGCCACCAAAGTCAACAAAAAACACATATAATTCCAACAGATGAATATTTGTCCATCGGTTGTGCCAGGACCTTATAAGTCGTACGTCCTCGTCGTCGCGCAACCGGTACCTAATTCAAAACAATAGAAATATCTCTCACAACCATGGTCTGATAAATATACTAGTAACAGAGACAAAGACAATACAACTGTAATATACCTTTTATAAAACAAATTGCCATCTATTTCAGTCGAATATCTGTAGTAAATTTTTTCACCCTTTTAGATTCTTACTGTCCGACGGAATGCAATATCACATTGTTCAAAGCTGTTAAATTGTTGACTTCCGGTGTCATGTAGGTAATTATCGGTTGGCTCGATCAAAAAACAATTGAACCTTCTTCATCATACACTATTTCACTATCGTAATGAATGGATAACAATGGATTTTCTGACATCGTAGCGACAATGTTAATAGTGAGAAAGAAAGTAAACAAAGAAATTGTGACTCCTTGATCTACTCTCCAATAGGCCTGCTTTTATTTCCGAAATTTACATTGAGTTCGCCGAGGGGTACGACGAACTCTATATAAATTATAGAGTTCGTAGGGGGTGCAGCAAACTTGCTGTTATTCTAAAAAAAAAATCGTATCCTTGAAAATAAAGCTTAGATATCTTTTATGGGGAAATAATTAATTTTTTATTTTATTTACGAAAAAAATCCTTTAAAGGAAATATAGATAGAAGATGTATAGATACTTATTACCTAGGACGAATGTAAATGCATTTCAGAGAAAATAAAGATTACAGTGCTCTTTGAATTTTAAAGTCTAAATTTTAAATTTTAGACTCTAAATTTTTAATTTTAAATTTAAACTCTAAATATTAAATTCTAAATTCTAAATCCTAAAATTTTAAATTATAAACCCTAAATTCTAAATTCTAAACTTTTAACTCTAAATTATAAATCTGAAATATTGATATAAAATATAATAAACAAAACATTATAATTTATTTAATTAACAAAGAGTGCAGCACTCTTTGTTTAGTAACTAGTAAAAAGCGCTTATGGAATGTATATAGTTTTTATTACTAAAAAGTTTGTTTCAATATTTTTGTATAGAGTAGAGTACTATTGTAGTTTGGGTTAAATTCTAATTCAATAATGATAGGTGTATGATAAACCCCAATTTTGTGGTTTATCTTGTGCTTAATTTGGGGAATTTTATCAACTTTTCTCACATTTATTCAATGAAATAGCATGGTTTTGTAATTCTCCCTAAATTTGTGCTTAAGTGTGAAAACATGCTTTTTAGGCCTTAAAATAGCTAAATTTAACTCACTTTAATTCCATTCGATGCCTTGATATGTTTGTTGAGTGATTTCAGATTCATAGGGCAAGTATTGGATGGAAGAAGTGAGGAAAAAAGCATGCAAAGTGGGCGAACTCATGAAGAAATGAAAGAACTGTAAAGCTGTCAAGCCTAACCTCTTCGCACTCAATCGACCATAATTTGAGCTACAGAGGTCCAAATGAGGCGGTTCCAGTTGCGTTGGAAAGATAACATCCGGGGCTTCAAAATGATATAAAATTTGTCATATGTTGCTTCGCGTATAGGGGCGCGCACGCGCCATGTACGCATGCGCGCCGATGCTGCTCGTGGCCCACTAAAGATGAAATCGTTGGGGACGATTTCTGAAGCACTCTAGGCCCAACCCAACTCATTTCTAATGCTATTTCATACATAATTCAATCTTGGGCAAGGAGGGAGCAATTGTTTGAAGTTTTGGCTTCATGTAGTTTAGTTTCTAGAGAGAGAAGCTCCCTCTTCTCTCTAGAATTAGGGTTCTTAGGCTTAATTCCATCTTAGATCTAGGTTTTGATTATTGTTCTCATCTTGTTTCTTTTGCAATTTCTTATTTCTACTACTCTATTCTTCTTAGTTCTCTTGTTAATTTTACTTTTATGTCTCTTTTATGTTTATGAATGCTCATGTTGAATTTGTTTACATTTAATGAAATTTAATGTTGATGTTTCCTTTATTGATAATTTGAGTTGTTGATTTACTTTTCTTGCAATTGGTAGTTGGTAGATTTATTATTCTTACACATTTATTATGCTTTCCTTTATTACCCACCAAGTGTTTGACAAAATGCTTGGTTGGGCTTTAGAGTAGCTTTTGAGCATTCTTGGCTTGGGAAGAGTAATTGGGCAATCTTGAGTCATTAATACCCAATTTACATTGGTGATCTAGAGTTGTTAGTTAATATCATTTTCAATGACGCTAATCTTTTGCTAATTCAATTAGTGAGTTGATTAGGATTTTTTATTTGAGATTAACTAGTCTTGTTTGACTTTCTCTCATGGAAGATAACTTACACCTTCTTCCAATGTTGGAGATGACGAAATAAGATAAATTCTTGTTAATTATTGTTATGATTAACGACTAGGATAGAAAGCATATATTCTCAATTTCTTGCTATGAATGTCTCTCTTTATTAATTGCTTTCTTTAATTGCTCTCTTTACTTTTCTTGTCATTTATTTTCTTGTCCCTTCTATCAACCAAACCCACTTTCTTCATAGTCAACAATTGACCACTTCATTGCAATTTCTTGTGAGACGATCCGGAGTCTAAATACTTCGGTTATAAATTCATTGGGGTTTGTACTTGTGACAAAACCAAAATTTAGTTTTATGTGAGAGTTGTTTGTTAGTTTGGAGCTATGCTTACAACGAAGTAATTCCTTTCTTTAGGAAGAAAATCTAGACCGACAACAATTTTTGCTATCAAATTAATGGCGCCGTTGCCGGGGAGTTGCAATGGTGTTATATTATTGGCTATTGTGAATATTGTAAATATGTTTGCCTTTTGCTTATTTGTTAGTTTTTGTTAGCTTTAGGACTTTGTTCTCATTTTTGTTAGTTTTTGTTTTCATCTGCTTCTATGAATTCTCACCGTTTTGGCTATGAGTTTGGCTCAAATTATGTTGTAGGGAATGGGAACTACAATGGTAACATGCATTAAGGATTTGAGAATCAAAGATGGGAGAAGCCTCAAGGGATTGATCAATCTTATTGGCAACAACCCCCTCCGGTTTCTTATGGGTATAATTCTAATCCTAATGCATATTAATCTAATGGATGTGGTGACTCTTATTGTGATTGTCAACAACTACCACCACATGCCTATGAACCACCTCCTCAACATGACTTTGAACCACCTTACTCACAAGCCCCCTACCACCAAACACCTCATTATAACCCTAATCCTTATCCATCATACCAACCACCTTATGAACCATATGAACTACACATGAAACCACCACCATTCCAACACAATTACTCTCAAGAACCACCTCAATATACACCACCTCCATACCCTTACCAAGATGAACCAACTTCCAATTATGAAACTTTCCTCCCAAACAATGAACCTTCTTCTTCCACACCACCTCTAATGGATGATTCTCTCCAAGAATGTGTTAGTTCTTACATTCAAAGGCAAGAAGATAACCAAAAGGAGTTCAAGGAGTTAGAAGCCAATATAGCTACCATAGCGAAAGCCGTTCGCAATATGGTCTCCTCCCGCCTAAGCCTATGCGATCAAGGAACTCCCATTGTTGAATGTGTAGTAGCAATCAAGGAGCATAGTGAGGGAGTGAGTTTAGAGTTTCAAGGTGTAGAAGAAGGGGTGAAACAAGGATTGCCACAAGGGGAGGAAGTTAAGACAATTGAGCCGGAAGAAGTGGTTGAAGCCTTTAAAGAGGTTGACCAAGAGATGGATTCAATCATTGAAGAATTCTTATGTACAATTGAATCCTCTCCAATTGGGTTTGACATAGAAGGTAAGGAAGAAGATACCTTACCTCCCATACCCTTGGTACGCAATGAAGAAAAGATTGAATTGGAAGGAAGCTACCAAGAGGAAGAGGTTGAGCAAGAAGCAAGCTCCATCATTGAAGATGATTCCACACCAACCAATGAGTCTCTTGGAATTGATGAATCTCCCTCATTGTGCTATGAAATTGATGACAAGGAGGACCGTGTACAACCTCCGACACATGGTTTGAGCAATGAAGGGTGTATAAAAGAGGTTGTTGAGCAAGAAATTGAATTTAAAGAAGCTTGCAAAGAGGTGGAGGTAGTCAAGAAGGAGTACAAGGGCATAGACCTCACATTGGCTAAGTGTGGGGAGGTCCCCCTTCCTAAGTCACCATCCTACACAACATTCAAGTGGGTAAAATTCTTATCTCTAATATTTACTTTCCCACTTGAATATGGTTTGATTCAAAATGATGGTCAACTTAGAGCTCTTTGTGGAGTTAAGAGTAAGAGAGAGTTGTGTAATGGTTGGAAACATCACTCTAAGTTCATAATGGATGCATGCTCGAAGTTGAATGGCAATGGTTGGTGTAGAACCAAATTGCATGGGTCTAGGAGAATGTTTGAGTGCTTAATTGAGAATTCTAAGGTCATGCCACCCAATTGGAATCATGATGATCAATTTGAAGATGGGTGTCAAAACAAAGTGTGGGATCTCGGATCGCACAAGGAGAATCAAATTTGGGAGCCCATGGCTTGTGTGGAACTCCATCAAGGCTTGGAGTTATCATCTTTGAAGACTAAAGCTTATTGGAGATTCAAGCATTGGTAGATGTTCAAGGATAGTTTTAAGCACAAGCCACCTTAAGAGGAGCTCCCCATAAGTCCAACTTAAGGACAATAAACAAAAGTGCTAGGTGGGAGACACCCCACCATGGTAAACTCTTTTCATTTTTCTCTTTTTTGTACATATTAATAGAATTAGTTTAATTCCATGTTTTGTTTTGTTTGTTGAGTTTATTTGGTAGTTTGATATATCAAATAAGGTTTTAGGGTGTTTGGGTAACTGTTTGGAGGTTTGGAATGCTTGGTTTGGTGCAAGAACTTAGAAAAGTTTTGAAAAATAGAGCACCAACCCACGCGTACGCGCGCCTCAAGCATTTTCGATCATCCATGCGGACGCGCCATGTACGTGTATGCATGGATGCAAAAATTCTACCCCCAGCCAAAAACCAGAGAGTTATGCCCAGTTTGTGCCTATTATGTGCTTGCAACCCGCGCGTGTGCGCACCTGGCACGTACGCGCGCTTCGGCCAAAATGCACATCGGCACGTTAGCGTGCATGACGTGTCCACGCCGGTAAAAAAAAGGGACATCCACGCGCGAGCGTGCTGTGCGCGCGCGCGTCTGTGGTGCATCTCACATTCTTGGTACAAAAACCAAAGAGTTGTGCCAAAGTTATGCCTATTCTGTGCCCGCAACCTGACGCACAAGCGTACATGACGCGTACGCGTAGCTTGTGCCGCCTGCCCACCCATGCGCACGCGTGCTACGCGCGTACGCGTCGCCCTCCGCGCCCTGTTTTTCCCCTGTTCTGCCCTGTTTTCTTTCTCCCTTCTTCTCTTCTTTTCCTTCTAGTTTCTTCCTCTTTCTTTCTCCTTTTTTCTTCCTTTCTTACTTTCTTTCCCTTCTACTTTTCTTTTCAAAATTTCACTTTTTATTTTTCTTATTTTCATTTTCTTTTATATGTTGTATTTGCATATTATCACCCATTACATTTTTATTTTGTTTTTATAACTTGTTCTTGTTTTCTTTTCTAAGTTCTTGTTTTAATAATGGTGTTGGATTCTTACTCAATTGTTGAGAATTTCTTGGTTACTCTTGGTGCTTCTTGACTTGTTTGGTATTGTTGGGTGATGAAACTTTTAAATCAATGCTTAATCTTGTCTGGCTCTTATATTCTTTGTGCATTGATATGAACTTGCATGCCTTTCATGACTCACTTTTTTTATTTGAACTTGATGCTTTTGAGTGCTCTTCATGTTACTCACTTATGCTTTGACTTTACTCTTGCATCAAGTATTAGTTAATATGCCTTAGCTTATATTATTTTCTCACTCACATGTTGTAGCTACCATGTATTTGAGAACTATACTTTTATTTGGCATTAGCCCCCGCCTATGTTCTAGTTGCTTTCATATCTTTGTTGTAGGCTTAATTTTCTTTCTTTTTCTCTCCTCTGAGGTTGGCCACCAAATGAAGGAAGGGAAAAGCTTTTAAATGGGGCAACAAACAAGTTCACCCGCACAACCCTTTGAAGAAATTCATCAATTGTAGCAACCCATCCACCTTGCTTTTCTTTGCATGCACCGAGGACGGTGCAAATTTTTAAGTGTAGAGAGGTCGTCCGACCGACCTCCATGGGTAACAATTTCATTTTTTAACACCAATTTTTAATTTTTGTCTTTGTTAGATTAGTTATTGCATTGCATGATAGGTTGCATGTTAGTTAGAATTTGTACATATTTTACCACTTCTTTTTATGTTAGGATTACTTGATTAGGGTGATGATTTCTTTTCCAAAAAAAATTATTTTTAGGGCACCCTACCAATTTAAAAAAAAAATTTTGTGTTGAACTTGCTTGAAAAATTTATTTTGGAACATGGTTTTCAAGCTAAGAACACAAGCATGTGAGTTTTGAGCCTAATTGTGTGGTTACATCTTATAACCACTTATTTTCATTCTTGTGTGTATTATTCTCTTTCTATGATTATAATCTTTGATTTGTTTGATTCTTTATGTCCATTATTCTATGTATGAATGTATTTATATGATTGAGGCCATCGTTTCATATAGCTCACTTACCCAAATAGCCTACCTTTCATCAACCATTGTTAGCCAATTTTGAGCCTATTTAATCCATTTTGTTCTTAATTGTAGCACATCACTACCCTTAAGTAAAAAATAATAAATGTCCTTAATTTGGATCTTTGATTAGCTTAGGCTAGTGAGGGTGTGTATCATTTGGGTATGGAAAACTTGGGACAATGGTTGAGAGAAAAGTGTGTTTTTGTATTTTTGTTGAGGATTTTTGGGAATTGGGTACATACTTATGCATTAAATATGTAAAACATATGTATTGATACGTTTGTATATACTTTTGAAAAAAAATGATGATAAAGAAAAAGAAAAATATATATATAATGTAGAAAAAGAAAAAAAAGAGAAAAAGAAATAAAAAAGGGACAAAAAATGTCCCAAAGTAAAGTTCAAATAAAAATCAATGCATATGGAATGTGAATTAAAGAGAATGCATGAGTATGTGAAAAAGTGGGAATCATGGGTAGCTAGGTATTGTATTAGAATTATATAGGTTATTATATGTGTTAGATGAGAGCTTAGGCTAATCAAAGATTCAAATTTCAAGCTCCCTTGGCCATATACATCCCTACCTTTACCCTAGCCCCATTGCAACCAATGAATAAGTCCTCATGATGAATGTATGCATTCATTGAATAATTGTTGATTGTTAGATGAAAAACAAATTATGGAAAGCATGATTAGAAGAGAATTGAGTGATCGACCCTATACACTTGAATGACTAGAGCGGATACACTTCTAGTGAGGGTTCGATACTCAATTCCTTGTTCCTGGCTTTCATGAGCGTTCTTCTTGCAAGTCTAATTGAACTTCATTTTGATATTTGAATTGGTAGAGTTTGTGAGCCGTCATATGACCTTTACCCTACTTGCTTATATATGTTCTTGGAGATTGATTTACTTTTAACCAAGTAGGTAGAATCATTTTGCATTTAGTTGCATTCATATAGATAGGTGCATATAGTTTATTTGCATTGAATAAATTTTCATACCCCTTTTCTTGTCCTTCTTTATTCTTAGCATGAGGACATGCTTGGTTTAAGTGTGGGGAGATTTGATAAACTCCAATATTGTGGTTTATCTTGTGCTTAATTTGGGGGATTTTATCAACTTTTCTCACATTTATTCAATGAAATAGCATGGTTTTGTAATTCTCCCTAAATTTGTGCTTAAGTGTAAAAACATGCTTTTTAGGCCTTAAAATAGCTAAATTTAACTCACTTTAATTCTATTCGATGCCTTGATATATTTGTTGAGTGATTTCAGGTTCATAGGGCAAGTATTGGATGGAAGAAGTGAGGAGAAAAGCATGCAAATTGGGCGAACTCATGAAGAAATGAAGGAACCGTAAATCTGTCAAGCCTGACCTCTTCGCACTCAATCGACCATAACTTGAGCTACAAAGGTCCAAATGAGGCGGTTTCAGTTGCGTTGGAAAGCTAACATCTGGGGCTTCGAAATGATATAAAATTTGCCATATATTTCTTCGCGTATAGGGGCGCGCACGCACCATGTACGCGTGCGCACCGATGCTGCTCGTGGCCCACTAAAGATGAAATCGCTGGGGGCGATTTCTGAAGCACTTTGGGCCCAACCCAACTCATTTCTGATGCTATTTCATACAGAATTCAAGCTTGGGCAAGGGGGGAGTAATTTTTTAAAGTTTTGGCATCATGTAGTTTAGTTTCTAGAGAGAGAAGCTCCCTCTTCTCTCTAGAATTAGGGTTCTTAGGCTTAATTCCATCTTAGATCTAGGTTTTGATTATTGTTCTCATCTTGTTTCTTTTATAATTTATTATTTCTACTACTCTATTCTTCTTAGTTCTCTTGTTAATTTTACTTTTATGTCTCTTTTATATTTATGAATGCTCATATTGAATTTGTTTACATTTAATGAAATTTAATGTTGATGTTTCCTTTATTGATGATTTGAGTTGTTGATTTACTTTTCTTGCAATTGGTAGTTGGTAGATTTATTATTCTTGCACATTTATTATGCTTTTCTTTAATACCCACCAAGTATTTGACAAAATGCTTGGTTGGGCTTTAGAGTAGCTTTTGAGCATTCTTGGCTTGGGAAGAGTAATTGGACAATCTTGAGTCATTAATACCCAATTTACATTGGTGATCTAGAGTTGTTAGTTAATATCATTTTCAATGACGCTAATCTTTTACTAATTCAATTAGTGAGTTGATTAGGATTTTTTATTTGAGATTAACTAGTCTTGTTTGACTTTCTCTCATGGAAGATAACTTATACCTTCTTCCAATGTTGGAGATAACGAAATAAGATAAATTCTTGTTAATTATCGTTATGATTAATGACTAGGATAGAAAGCCTATATTCTCAATTTTTTGCCATGAATGTCTCTCTTTATTAATTGTTTTCTTTAATTGCTCTCTTTACTTTTCTTGTGAGATGATCCGGAGTCTAAATACTTCGGTTATAAATTCATTGGGGTTTGTACTTGTGACAAAACCAAAATTTAATTTGATGTGAGAGTTGTTTGTTGGTTTGGAGCTATGCTTACAACGAAGTAATTCCTTTCTTTAGGAAAAAAATCTAGACCGACAACAATTTTTGCTATCAGTGTACACTAAAATTAATCACAAAAATTAATATTTTTATCCGTAATAATATTATAAAATATAAATCGTTTAAAATTATGTCGACTTTGTCTTGAAATTATGATTATGGTAAAAAAAATTTATAGAATCAAATTACATTTACAAAAAGGTTGTAGGGGACAAAGATCCCTGTCGATTAAGAAGACCAATATCTCCGTAGATAAAAAAATTAAATAATAAATTTTTTAGTTATTATTTTCATATGAAAGAGTTTAATTTTTTACTAATTGTTAATTTTAAGATTCATTAT
>NC_029791.2:107612010-107644110 GCF_000816755.2 Arachis ipaensis
TAATATAATATAAATATATCTCAATGTTAATTTTAATTTAATTGTAATTAGAAAATGTCATATTGTATATTTTGATTGTGAAATTTATAATTAGTCATTGATAATGATATATAAGAGATAGAGATAGAATGGGTGAAGGAATGAGAGAAATAGAGAAAGGATCATACTACAATAAATTCGGGCTGAGGCAACCCTTTAAAAACGTTGCTTATAATAAGAGAAAGTGTTGCCTTTGATAAAAGGCAACACTTTCCGACAAAAAGCAATGCTTTTTGGGGGGGTTGGCTATACGGCCGTTACCTTTGGTCTAAGGCAGCGCTTATGTATATTAAAGGGAATCCTTTTTTTGGCAACCTTCAAAAAACGTTACCTTTTCTACAAATAAAGCAACTCCGCCAAAGGGTTGCCTTAGAGCACCCAAACACAACGCTTTATATGAGACGCTATGGCAACACTTTTTACGAGTTGTATTTTCTAATACATAAAGCAACACTTGTCCAGAGTTTTTTAAGTTACTTTTTCATATACCTAAAGCAACACTTGTGCAAGTTTTTTCTAGTTGTTTTTTCATATACCTAAAGCAATACTTGTCTAGATTTTTTTAAGTTGTCTTTTTATATACCTAAAGCAACACTTGTCCAGGTTTTTTTAAGTTGCCTTTTATATAGACCTAATGCAACATTTATGTTGGTTTATTTGCAGTTGTCTTTTTTTAATACCTAAAGCAACACCTTATTGAATTTTTCTTAAATTCTCTTTTTTAATATCTAAAATAATATTTTTTTACCTTTGTTATATTTATATGACATTTGAAGAATATATAATACCCCCCAGACGATTTCTTAGATCGCAAGAGAGAAAGCGTTTCATCAACATTCATACCAGGAGAAGTTTGTTGCAACATAAGTTTCACAATATCTTCCAATCCTTGCAGTCGTTGCTTATGGTCGTCTAATTCAGTTTTTAAAGCTGTTACCTTCTCTTCACTTTGTTTTTTGATTTCATCTATTTCTTTATTTTTCTTAAGAGAAGTTTTTGTAACAGTTCTTGCATAACATCAAACTCTTCTTGGATTCTCTTTACCAAAAACTTTTTGAAATGCATTAGTAGGAGTTTCTCCATCTTCTTGGAGATCATGAAGTTTATCCTATACACACAAATATATGATATGTCTATTTTTAGTGATAAAAATTCAATGAAAGAATCCAAAAATCTATTGATAACTAATAGGGATAGCAATCCAAAATAGCCATACAAGAGCCATAAAACAACAGTTCATGATAGCCATAAAACAGGCATAAAATAGTCATAGAACAGCAATTAAATCAGCCATAAAATAGCCATAAAATAACCATAAAATAGCAGTCCATGATAGCCATAAAACAGGCATAAAATAACCATAAAACAGCATATAAATCAGCCATAAAGCATCTATGAAACAACCATAAAATAGCAGCCATGACAGCCATAAAATAGCCATAAATAGATACTAAAATAACAACCATGATAGCCATAAAATAGACATAAAATAGCCATAGAACAACAATTAAATCAGCCATAAAAAAGAAAACAGCAAGTCAGCAACCATGACAACCACAAAACAGCCATAAAGTAGATACTAAAACAACAACCACGATAGCCATTAAACAGCCATAAAATAGCAATTAAAATAACAATCCATGACAGCCATAAAATAGCCATAAAATAGCTGCCATGACAGCCATAAAATAGCCATAAAACAGCAACTAAATCAGCCATGAAACAGCCATGAAACAGCCATAAAATAGATACCATAACAACAATCACGATAGCCATAAAATAGCAAAAAAATAGCATCCATGACAGTCATAAAACAACAACTAAAACAAGAAAATTATAGAGGAACTTACAATAACAGCTTGTGTTTCTACATCAAGTGTTTTCCCTTTTAGTCCATTCCGAGTTGCAACAAACATTTCAGCTTGATTTGGTTCCTCTTTGTTCTCTTTTTTCTCACGCTACAGATCAAGATAACAATTACAAAGTTATAACATACTAAAATTAGGGAGAAGTAACAAGTAGAGAATTTTAACTCAAATGTGACCTTACTAAATCAACACACTCTTGCTAAATTGATTGGTCCCATTTTATGCCTCCATTGTTGCTTCTTGCGATTTTCAGAATTTATAACACACATGGCCTGTGTTTAAAATAAACAATGATGAAAAAAATATAAAAATTGAAAGAATTATACTTGATCATATCAAATAATAATAATTGAAATTCTCTAGCTCACTTTGACAGTTGGAATACTCCAATATGCAATTAGCTTCCGAAATTGTATTTCTGGAATTTCCAAAGGACGATTCACCAACATATCCCCAATATTTCCAGAATATAGTTCAAAATGCTTCTTTTTTATTCTTGTTTTGTAACGCTTCCATGCTCCTTGAACACCAGTCATCACCCATAACTTTGAAGATTTTGAAAGAATAAACTTTGACTACAAACACATTAATTTCATCATATCATATGAATAAAAAGATTATTAACATATGGCATAAACATAAAGATAAATGGAGCTTACATTAATATACTTCTAAATGCGCTTTTTGATTTGCTTAGGCACAGCTTTTCAATTAGTGTACATCAAGGTAATAAAATCACTATTCCTTCCCATTGTTCCAATAAAATTAGTTAAATCCTTCACTCTTTGAGCAGTTGGCCCCACGGCTGCTCCCTGATCAAAATTCACTTACTCCCTTTCTTCCTAAGTTCTTGCATAAATCTTTAGGCATCTTGTTTTTTTACGAGTCTTTTTAACCTTTGAAGTATATAAATTAAAAATTGAGAAATAGTACAAATTAAAACCAAAGATAGCCGTGAATCATATATGGAGAGGGATACCGTGAAAGGTATGAAAAGGGCAGCTCCATGCTCATATAGAAAGGAAAATTAAACAAGTATATGCACGTTACTGTTCATATGGAAAGGGAATCTGTGAATCATATATGGAATTGTATAATGAATAATGATAAAAAGAAATTTTAAAACAAATAGCAACAAACTAAGTTACATCACCTTCTACATGAGCCTCTTCCATAACTTGATCTCCTTCTATAATAAAATTGTCACTTTCATGTTCACCAATATAATCTTTCTCATAGGGGATATGAACATTTTCTCCATTATTCGGGGATGGCCTAGATCTAGCATCCTCAGTAGTTGAAACTTCAGTATGTTCCTCTTCTCTTTCCACATGAATTCCTTGGTCACCCAAAAAAGCATCAAGAGTCATTGCTGGACGCTTTAAGTTATTTTTTAAGTTTGTCAAGTTAGCTGGTTCTTTTTCAGTAGCTCTAGCATCCTCACCAATTGACTCAAAGTCATCTTCTTCTTCTCTTTCCACTTCTACTCCTTCTGTATGCAAAAAGACATCAAGAGCCATTGCTGAACACTTTGCCTTGCTCTTCATCTTCTTAGGAATTGGTTGTTCTTCTAGTTGAATATTACTCCTCACTTGGTTATGGGAAGACCTCAAAAACCAGTTCATAACATTGTCTACAAGTGTTTTATTTCTCTCTTCCATTGAATTCTCCCTACTTTGTTTGTCTCCAATTTCTGAAATTTTTCTCTTAGGCTGTTGTGCTATTTTGGCTTGATTACTTCCTTTATCACCTTTGGTTATAAAATTTCGAACTAGTTTTGCAGCAGAAGATACGTCCTTCATTTCAAATTCTTTAACTTTTGCATGAGCTTGATACTTTTTTACCAGCCTTTTTCTCTTTGAAGTTGCTCCATTTTCCATTAAGTTGCTGTATAAAAATATTAAAACAGCCATAAAATATAATTGCATATGCATCTAATAAGGGGAAGAGGTTACAAGAGAACCACAAATATGAAAAACAAAATGAGGAGCAAATCAAGTAGTGAATCATAACAAACAATTACCAAATTCTATATCACAATATTAAGCAAATCAAGTTCAAAACTGCTACCATAAAGTGATAAATCTGACTTATATACCATAAAAGAGGGAAACAAGTCACTCAAAAGTCTTCGAAATCATATCCTTCACTCAAAAGGCAGAAAAATGCAGAAAAATTCAAAATACAGAAGAATTCAAAATGCAGAAAAATATGTCCCACACATAATCATAATCAAGATGTAGAAAAATTCAGAAAATCTAAGAAGCAACAATCAAAACCATGAAAACTTCAGAAAAATTGAAATAAAACCCCTAAAATTCTATATCACAATATTCAGCAAATCAAGTTGAAAACTGCTAACATAAAGCAATAAATCTGACTTATATACCATAAAAGAGGGAAACAAGTCACTCAAAAGTCTTCGGAATCATATTCTTCATCCGATCCTGTGTTATACTCTTGGGAAAAATAGACTTCTTTTGCGACATCGACCAGAACTTCATTCAAATCATTCCTTACCAAGTCTACTTCACCATCATCATTAGGTATAGAAGGAACCGTCGAATTATCAAATGGCTCATTTTCATAAGTATCTTCAGCATCAATGGCAACTTGATCACTTATGCTAAATAGGTCCCTTGGAACAGTCTTCATTACATAATGTTTATTTTTATCAAATGCATCTTGCACATAGAAGCATTGGTGCACTTGACATGCCAATACAAAAGGCTCTTCTTGATAGCACTTTTTGTTAAAGTGCACATATGTCGAGCCATAAGCATCTTTCCTAGCCTCAAACCAATCACATTTGAACAATGTAACCTTAAAATTTTTATAGTAGTCCAACTCAATGATATCATTCACTCTACCATAATAAGAAACGTTTTCATGAATTGGATTTGCATCCTTTGTGCTTGCAAAGCTTGTCGTTAATGCTACTAAAGTAACACCACTATTTTGTGTCTTGCATCTTACCTCACGTTGCCTAGTGTGAAATCTATATCCGTTGATAAAATAACTAGAATATCTTTTTGCACATTGGGTTGGTCCTCTAGAGAGCTCTTTTATCCAATTTGGAACATCATGCAGCAAAGCACGTGTTTTAAACCACGTAGGAAAGTTTTTGCTATGGTTTTTAGCTCTCATCCATCTTATTCCTTGTTGATAAGTCTCATGCTCACTAAAATCCAAAAGTTTAATATTTGTAAGTATAAAACAGACCTATCAAAATTTCTAATTAAAATACCAAAATATAGTAGAATTAGCATGATTTACCTAACATAGTCGTCTACTTTGTGACAATTCAATAATGTGTAGCTATGAACTTGCTCTCGAGACTTGTCATCAAGGAGAAAAGGTTCACCTTTCTTTGTTCCCAAAGGAACACCTCCTTTTGGAAATAGATTCGAAAATGCATCTGTAGTTTCCATCATAGAATTATTAGGTTCATCATTATTTCTGGGTTGTCTATTCAATTTTGTTTGGCCACCAGAATGTAAGTAACGCGAGCAAAATGTCAAACATTCTTCAACCAAATATGCCTCTGCAATAGATCCTTAAGGACGACTTCTGTTTCGAACATAGGACTTCAAAGTACACATGTATCTTTCTAGAGGATACATCCACCGAAATTGAACTGGACCTCCCAATCTCACTTCATTAGCCAAATGAATAGGCAAATGAATCATAATGTTGAAGAAAGAAGGAGGAAAGATCCTCTCTAATTGGCATAATGTTGCGACAATATCCTCTTCTAATTGATCTATCTCTTGTAATGTGATAGAATTTTGACACAATTGATGAAAAAATAAGCTAAGTCAAATCAAAGAAGCTGCAACTTGATCTGGAAGTATTCCTTTGATAGGAATTTGTAACAAATAGTGAAGTATGAAATAAGCATCATGAGTCTTATAACCAGATATTCTTCTCTCCAAAAGGTTCACATACCAAGAAATATTTGAAGCAGAGCCATCTGGCAACTTTGCTGTCTTCAAGACGTCACAAAAAATTGACTTTTCAGCATTGGTCATTGAGTAGCATGCCTTTGCCAGCTTCACCTTTTTCCTACCATTTGTTTTCTTGGGGTGAAGGTTCTTTGGAATGCCCATTTCTTGCAAGTCATATCGAGCATTTGTGTGATCTTTTGTCTTGCCAGAAATATCCAAGAGAGTTTGAAGAATGAATGATTGACGGTTTAGAATTCAGAATAAATTCCCGTTGCAAGTATAGTTTCTAAACCAAGCAATCATCCTTTCTTACAAACGTTTTGGTTGTCACAAGTAACAAACCCAATAAAATTTATAAACTGAAGTATTCAAACCTCGGGTCATCTTCTCAAGGAATTGCAGGGAGGTATTCTTATTATTAGTTATGGAAAACAGTGTTTTTGGGTTTTGAAAGGTTTAAACAAGGAAAATAAGTTGCAGGAATTAATAAATTAATATCTAATAAAACTCTTGGCAAGGTATGAAAATTCGGAAGTCCTATCCTAGTTATCCTTATGAGAATTGAGTTTAATCCCACTTAGTTAACCTTTACGAAAGCCAGGGAAAGTCAAGTGGACTAATTAGTTAGATCCCCAAGTCCTAGCCAACTCCTAAGGAAAGACTAGAGTTAGTGGAATTCAATTCAATTAGCAAAAATAACAATTAACAATCATGATAAGTTTGATAACTCAAGAGCCTCCAGTTAATCAATTAAAGCCAAGAATATAAAAAGCTAAATAAGAATAAAAAATCTGAAATACCTCAATTTATATTAAATAAAGAAAATCCTAACATGAATGGTTCATAAGCCAATTTGGCAACATAAGTAATTAAAAAAAATATTAAAGTATCTAAAAGTAAGAGAGAAATATAAATTAAAAGGAATATTGAACCTAAGAAGAAGTTGAAATAATAAGAAATCCTAAATCCTTTAAGAGGAATCCTAATCCTAAAACCTAAGAGAGAGGAGAGAACATCTCTCTCTAAAAACTACATCTAAATTATTAAAATTATGAATGATGATCTGTTATCTGATGAATGGATGTATTCTCCCACTTTATAGCCTCTAATCTGTGTTTTCTGGGCCGCAAACTGGGTCGAAAACAGCCCAAAAATCGCTGGAGAAGAAATCTGCCACGCTGATTTTTGTCACTGCGATGCATCAGCGTGGAGCACGCGTTCGCATTGCCTAGCTTTAGGAAAACTATGGCACATTATATATCAAATCTAAGCCCCGGACGTTAGCTTTCCAACGCAACTGAAAATGCATCGTTTGGACTTTTGTAGCTCAAGTTATGATCGTTTTAGTGTGAGAGGGTCAGGCTGACAGCTTTGCAGTTCCTTCAACTTCTTGTATTCCTTCCACTTTTGCATGCTTCCTTTCCATCCTCCAAGCCATTCTTACCATGTAAACTCTGAAATCACTTAACACACATATCAAGGCATCTAATGGTAATAAGAGAGGATTAATATTAGCAAATATAAGGCCAAAGAAGCATGTTTTCAATTATAGCACAAATTCTGGGAAGGAATTGTAAAACCATGCAAATAGTATGAATAAGTGGGTAAAGAGTTGATAAAAACCACTCAATTAAACACAAGATAAACCATAAAATAGTGGTTTATCAACCTCCCCACACTTAAACAATAGCATGTCCTCATGCTAAGCTCAAGAGAAGCTATAAAGGAGTGAAGAGGAATGATAGAGAGTATGCAATGCAACCTATCTATGTGAATGCAACTATATGCAAAATGTTTCTACCTGCTTGGTTAAAAGTAAATAAGTCCTCCAAGATAAATATGAATCAAATTCCACTAATTCAAATTACACAATAAAAGACAAGTAAACTTGTAAGAAGATAGCTCATGAAAGCAGGGAACATAGAATTAAGCACTGAACCCTTACTGGTAGTGTATATCACTCTAACTCTCAAGTGTCTAGGGTCAATCACTCTACTCTTCCCTAGTCATGCTTTCTCAACCTTGTTCTTCATCTAACCAATCAACAAATATTTAGTATACCAATGCAAACATCATGAGGTCTTTTCAGGGTTGTAATGGGGCTGAGGTAAAGGTAAGGATAAGTGAGCTAACAAAGTGAATCCTTGATTAGTCTAAGATTTCACCTAACATATACGTACTTTATATAATTTAAAATGCTTTACCTAGCTACCCAAATTTTTCCCACTTTTGTATTACATGCTCATGTATCAAACTTATTTTTGAATTTTGTCCCATGTGCATTGATTTTTTTTATTTTGCATTTGGGGTAATTCTATTTTTTTTGTATCCCCTTACTTAATCACTTGAAATTTTTTTTAATGCACATGGTAATTTAATTATTTTGATTTCACATGAGCATGCTTCCCAAATTTTCAAATAACTTATTCAATTTAATTTCCTTTTTTTCTATCATCCCATGTTCCCATAAAATTTTCCATACTTAAATTATACACAATATCTATCTTAAGCTAACCAAGGATTCAACTTGGGATTTTTAATTTATTTTTCTGCTTAAGGCTAGTAATGTGGTTATAAAATAGAAGGGGATTAAAAAGCTCAAAGTGGCTAACAAGGGTGACATAAAAGGGTAGGCTTATTTGGGACAAGTGAGTGAAAACAAGTAATGACCTTAATCATATGCAAGCATGTAAATACACTAAATAATGGACATATAGAGTGGAACAAAGTAAAGATTGCAATTATAGAGAAGAAAATACACAAGAATAAAAATTTATGGTTAAATAATATAACCATGTAAATAAGCTCAAAATCTCACGGGTTGTGTGTTCTTTGGCTCAAAAACCATGTTCCAAATACAACTTCAAACAAATTTAACACAAAAGTTTTAATTTAAATTAGTGAAATACTATAAAAATTTCTTGAAAAAGAAAATATTACTTCAACCAAGTAGTAACTAAATGCATAAAATCAAACAAACATGCAATTAAATATGCAAATGCAACAATGAACAAACAAAGAAAATAGAGTATTGGTGTTGAAAATAAGGTAACTAACCCCTGGAAGTCGGTATTAACCTCCCCACACTTAAATATTGCACTGTTCTCAGTGCATGCTAAGATGTGCAAGTGGATGGGGGTTGTGGTTCCTCAGCTGGGGCTCTTTTTTTGTTCCTTCCCTTGCCGGTGGTTTGGGAGTAGCTTTCTCTTTACCCTTCTTGGTGGCCATCCTGAAAAGGAAAAAGAAAGTAACTTTTAAAGCTAAGGGTTAGAGCAAGGAAGAGAGCGGAAAAGGTGGTAATCAATGCACAATAAAGAAGAATGACGTTAACACATGGTCATGACTACATGTGAAAAGTTCATCAATGGAAATATAGCAAGTGCATGTAATGACAATTAAATGCAAGATGTTTATTGGCATCCTGGCAAAGGCATGAGTAGCATAGATCAAGCATTCAATGTCCAAGTTAGATTACCAAGTCTTTCAAACTAACAACATGTTTGTAATAACAATTATATTTAAGTAATAAAATATAAGAAGGATTTTGTGAAAAGCAAGCATTTAGAGTAGTAGATAGAAAGAAATCGAAAAATAGTGCACAATGCCATACAGGCTTTTTCACAAATACATAACAAGCATGGTAAATAAGCTATTGAAAGTATTAAATTGAACATGCAAGCAACCCTTTAAAAGGTAATATATAATTGTCAAACAATTCCTTTAATAATCCACAAAAATATAGAAAATAATGGCCCAAATAAATTTCTAACACCAATTAAAATAATGCAATGAATGAATGGATGCAAATAAATTAAATGAAATAGAATGGAAGTGAAGGGGGATGAGAAGTTAAAGGGATAAAGTAAGAAAGAAAGAAGAAAGAAGGAAAGATAGAAGAAATTAGGATTAGAAAAGAAAAGATAAGATAATTGGCGCTGATTTGGATAAGTTGTACGGCGCAGGCGACGCGGACGCGTAGGGTACGCGTTCGCGCGAAAAGCGCATATATGAATCGACGCGGACGCGTGACTCGTTTTGTGCTACTGGCGCGAGGGCAGCCTCGCGTTCGCGCAACTCTCTGTTTGAAACTCTTTTTGCCAAATTTTTTGGTGACGCGGTTGCGTGGTTGACGCGATCGCGTGGATGGTCATTTTTGGAAAACGACGCGACCGCGTGGGGAACGCGTTCGCGTGGGAGGGCTTGGGCTTCCAGCACGAGTCCAGCCCCATTCCAGCCCAACATACTGCCATACACCCCTTTACGTCGATTTTACAGGGCCACGCATTCGCGTGGGTGACGCGGACGCGGGGGGAGGCATTTTTCCCACATGACGCGGACGCATCAACGAAGCGATCGCATGGATCAATTTGTGCCAAAGGCACGCCTCCAGCCACGCTCTCGCGTGACTCTCTGTTCACTTTTCTTTTCTTCCTAATGCACTTGTGACGCGGATGCGTCAGCGACGCTTACGCGTCACGTGCATTTTTTTTTGTTTTTTGTTTTTTTAATGCAAAATGCAAAATACAGAATGCAGTATGCAGATGTTATGAATAATTCCAGGTTCAATGAAATAAAATAAAATTCAAAAACAAACAAAACTAAATAAAATTATAATTGGAAAAGGAACGATCATACCATGCTGGGTTGTCTCCCATCTAGCACTTTTAGTTAAAGTCCTTAAGTTGGACATTTGATGAGCTTCCTGTTATGGTGGCTTGTGTTTGAATTCATCTAGGAATCTCCGCCAATGTTTGTAATTCCAATGGCCTCCGGGATCCCAAACTAGGTGCAGAAAGCCTTCAAGCAAGGTAAAGCAAGTGACAAGGCCCCAAGAGTGTTAATTTCTAGACTGAATTCCGGGGTCCCAGACCTTGCCTTTGCACCCGTCTTCTTGTTGACCATCTTTGTTCCAACCGGGTGGTAAGCATTCTGAATTCTCACTGAGGTATCCAAACAACTTTCTAGACCCATACAATTTAGTATTCTTCCAACCATGATACTTCAGTTTGGAGCATGCAACCATATTGAACCTTGCATGTCAATTCTTACCACTAACCATCTCCCTCTTACTCTTATAGCCACAAAGAGCTCTAAGTTGACCATCTGTCTCAAGTAAACCATATTCAAGTGGGATGAGAAAGCTAAGGGATATGAATTTTACCCACTTGAATGTTGTGAAGGATGATGGTGACTTAGGCGGAGAGGTCTCCAATGAACTTGCAAGCTCCACTCCCTTGTGCTCTTCTCTAACAACTTCCACCTCCTTGTAAGCTTCTTCAATTTCAACCTCTTCCTCTTGGTAACTTTCTTCCAATTCAATCTCCTCTTCACTGCTTTCCAAGGGCATGGGAGGTTGTGTTTCTTCTTCTTGAATCTCCATCTCTTGATCGACCTCTTCCAAGTCCTTAACCATGACATGCCTTGGAGGTTGTACACCCTCCTCAACATCAAATGCAATCGTCTTGGAAGGAGGCTCTATGTCTTGACTTTTCCATGGAGGTTCAGCATCTCCCAAGTCTTCAACCACTTCTTCCTCTTCAATAATTACTGCTTTGTCCAGTAGTTTTAATATAAAATCGTACTCATCTTTGATGATTTTCTTTCCATGACAACTCCTTTCAACTATTCTTTCATCTTCAAGGGTCTCTCCTATCTCCACATTTTGGGCCTCCTCTTGCTCACAAAATCAGACTCCTCCTTGATGTCTTCCTTCACTGATTCTTCAATCAATCCTTCAACTTCAAGGGTCTTTACTATCTTCACCTTTAGGGTCTCCTCTAGCTCCTTATGAAGTATGGATTTGCGAAGATGATCCCTTCTCTCTTGTTCCATGTCAATAGCATCATTGGGATCATGTTGCTCTTGGATTGATGGATGTGGGTTTTCTTTCATGGATGGTGGTGATGGGATGGAGAGATCATTCTGTGGTTGAAAAAGAAGTGCACTAGAGCTTGAGGGTTGATTGTTGAAGGTATTTGGTGGTCCGATTTGGGCGACGAGAGCTTGTATAGTAGAGTTTAGATCGGTAAGTGCTTTCTCCAAGGAGGTTTGAGGTGGATAGGAGGGTTCATTTGTTGGGAGAAAGGGTTCATGGTAGGAAGGTGGTTCATCTTGATAATGATAAGGAGATGGTGTATATTGAGGTAGTGGTTCATGAGAGTAGTTGCGTTGGAATGGGGGTGGTTCTGTGTATGGTTTCATTTGGCTCATAAGGTGGTTGGTATGGTGGATACGGGTTAGGGTCATATGGAGGTGAATAGTGGAAAGGGGCTTGTGAGTATGGTGGTCCAGAGTTGTGTTGAGGAGATGGTTCATAAGCATATGGCGGGACTTGTTGGTAACTACAAGCATTCCTTACAACAACATTGGAACCAAACTTAAAGCGATGGGGGTGAGAACTCATAATAGCAAATAAAAATTTAAAATGAAAATAAAAACAAATCTAAATTAAAAGGTTATTGAAATTTAAATTTTGAATTTGAAAATTAAATTTTGAATTTTTGAAAAAGATTTAAATTTTTAAAAAGGTTTGATTTTTAAAATTTTGAATTTGATTTTTGAAATAAGATAAGGTTTTGAAAAAGATATGATTTTTGAAAAAAGATTTGAATTTTGAAATTTAAAACTAAGATGAGATAAGATAAAAATTTTAAAATAGAAATCTAAAATTTTTTTTTTTTGTAATTTTCGAAAAAAATCAATTAAAATAAAGAGAAAAGATATTTTTTTGAATTTAATGAGGAAAGAGAAAAACAATAAAATGACACCAAACTTAAAATTTTTAGATCAAAACGAAGAGAACAACTAAGAACAACTTGAAGGTCAAGATGAACACGAATAACCAAATAAAAACCAATAACCTCTTAATTTATGAAAAAGCAAAAATAAAAAAAAAATAAAAAAAAATAAACAAGCAAAAAGCAAATATTTACAATAACCAATAATAAGGCACACGTTTGTAATTCCCCGGCAACAGCGCCATTTTGAAGAACGAATGATTGACGGTTTAGAATTCAGAATATATTCCCGTTGCAAGTATAGTTTCTAAACCAAGCAATCATCCTTTCTTACAAATATTTTGGTTGTCACAAGTAACAAACCCAATAAAATTTATAAACCGAAGTATTCAAACCTCGGGTCGTCTTCTCAAGGAATTGCAGGGAGGTGTTCTTATTATTAGTTATGGAAAATAATGTTTTTGGGTTTTGAAAGGTTTGAACAAGGAAAATAAGTTGCAGGAATTAATAAATTAATATCTAATAAAACTCTTCGCAAGGTATGAAAATTTGGAAGTCCTATCCTAGTTATCCTTATGAGAATTGAGTTTAATCTTACTTAGTTAACCTTTACGAAAGCAAGGGAAAGTCAAGTGGACTAATTAGTTAGATCCCCAAGTCCTAGCCAACTCCTAAGGAAAGACTAGAGTTAGTGGAATTCAATTCAATTAGCAAAAATAACAATTAACAATCACAAATATAAAAAGCCAAGAATAATATGAAAAAGCGAAGAATATAAAAAGCTAAATAAGAATCATAAATCTGAAATACCTCAATTTATATTAAATAAAGAAAATCCTAACATGAATGGTTCATAAGCCAATTTGGCAACATAATTAATTAAAGAAAAGCATTAAAGTATCTGAAAGTAAAAGAAAAATATAAAGTAAAAGGAATATTGAAGCTGAGAAGAAGTTGAAATAATAAGTTGAAATAATAAGAAATCCTAAATCCTTTAAGAGGAATCCTAATCCTAAAACCTAAGAGAGAGGAGAGGACCTCTCTCTCTAAAAACTACATCTAAATTATTAAAATTATGAATGATGATCTATTGTCTGATGAATGGATGCATTCTCCCACTTTATAGCCTCTAATCTGTGTTTTCTGGGCTGCAAACTGGGTCGAAAACAGCCCAGAAATCGCTGGAGAAGAAATCTGCCACGCTGATTTTTGTCACTGCGACGCGTCCATGTGTAGCACGCGTTCGCGTCGCCTAGCCTCAGGGCAACTATGGCACATTATATATCAAATCTAAGCCCCGGACGTTAGTTTTCCAACACAACTAGAACCGCATCGTTTGGACCTCGGTAGCTCAAGTTATGACTATTTTAGTGCGAGAGGGTTAGGCTGACAGCTTTGCAGTTCCTTCAACTTCTTGTATTCCTTCCACTTTTGCATGCTTCTTTTCCATCCTCCAAGCCATTCTTGCCCTGTAAACTCTGAAATCACTTAACACACATATCAAGGCATCTAATGATAATAAGAGAGGATTAATATTAGCAAATATAAAGCCAAAGAAGCATGTTTTCAATCATAGCACAAATTCTGGGAAGGAATTGTAAAGCCATGCAAATAGTATGAATAAGTGGGTAAAGAGTTGATAAAAACCACTCAATTGAGCACAAGATAAACCATAAAATAGTGGTTTATCAGAGTTCTAAGAATACTATCAACTATGTTCTTTTCTATGTGCATCACATCTAAATTGTGTCGTGATGTGTTATACTGCCAATAAGGTAAATCAAAGAATATTGACCTCTTCTTCCATGAATCATCTTTCTTTGGTTTTAGCTTCCCAAATGAATTATCCACATACTCCAACTGACTTAAAGCTTCAGTACCCGACAATAATAGTGGAACTTGCCTATGTTCTACTTTTCCATTGAAAGATCTCTTGTTAGCTCTCCATGGATGATCCTCAGGCAAAAAGGCACGATGACCCATATAGCATGTCTTGCGACTATATTTAAGATAGTTAGAACAAGTCCCATGGTTACAACAAGGGCAAGCTAGCTTCCCTTTTGTACTCCAGCCAGATAGCATTGCGTAAGCCGAAAAATCACTAATTGTCCACATAAGAGCTGCATACATTTGGAAGGTTTCATTTTTTGATGCATCATATGTTTCCACCCCGACCTCCCACAACTTCTTCAACTCCTCGATGAAAGGTTGCAAGTAAATGTCTATATCATTTCCTGGTGACTTTGGTCCAGGGATTAGCAACGACAACATAAAGTATTCCTGTTTCATAGACATCCATGGCGGCAAATTATAAGCCATTTAAACAACATGCCACGTGCTCTAAGATATGCTCATGGTTCGATATGGATTGAATCTGTCACTTGACAAGCCAAGTCTCACATTACGGGGATCGAGAGCAAAATTTGTATGACGATTGTCAAAGTCCTTCCATGACTGCCCGTCAGCGGGATGCCTTAACTTCTCATCTTTTCTGCGTTCTTCATCATGCCACCTCATGCTTTTAGCTGTTGCTGAGCACATGAGTACTATTTGAAGCCTGGGAATTAGGGAAAAGTGTCGCATCGTCTTCACAGGAATATTGTGATATTTTTTTGAAGGTAAAACATCAGCTTCAACTAGAGGATGCACAATCCAACGAGAAGTGCCACATTCATGACAAGATGTGTCCTTCTCGTACTCTTTCCAATATAGCATGCAATCGTTCGGGCATGCGTCAATCTTTTTATAGTCAAGACCTAAGCCTCTCACCATAGTCTTGACTTTATTGAAAGAAGTAGAAATATTTAAGTTAGGAATAGCCTCTTTTAGCAACTCCAAGAGAGAAATAAAAGAGGAATTACTCTACCCATGTTGACACTTTAACAAGTATAGTCAGATAGAAAAGACAACGTAGAAAACCCATGGCAACTGGGATACAGTTCTTTGCTAGCCTCTTCAACCAAGTTATAGAACTTTTTTGCATCTTCATTCATACCTTCTTTTATCCCTTCCGCTTGTGCCACATCCCGAAATCTATCGTTCAACAAGGCGTCCATGTCGTCATACGAGTTAGTCTCACTCTCACTATCAATCTCACTATCGCTATCGCTATCAACATCCATGCCGACTACGCTTTTTCCATGATGAATCCATCTCGTATAACCATTAACGAATCCAAAGGCAATCAAATGAATATAAATTGTTTGTCTTTTGTGCCACAAGAAATTACAACACTTTGCACAAGGGCATAAGATTTCCTCTCCCTGCAGGTATCCGATGGAGTAAGCAAAGTCTAAGAAGTCATTGACACCATTACTAAACTCGGTTTTATCTCTCGGTAAATTCATCCAATCTTTTTCTAGGTCTTGAAAAACCTAATTATTCATATATTATTACTACTATTTAACTAATAAGCATATAAATAATAATGTTTATGCACAGTAAGTATATAAATTCATAAAAAAGGCACATAAAAATATTATTATTAAAATTAAGAAACAATGAAAAAGACACATAAAAGACATTCAACATGGAAAAAAAACTGCACAAAGCTCATAATATACATATGAAAACATACAAGTATAAGTAAGATAAAAAAACTTACGGAGTCATGGCTCAACAAATTGCAATCTTCAAGTCCTAGAATGTCCATCAATGTTCCTCAAACTCCTCTAAAGCAATCTTTCTGTATAACAGAGGAAAATATCAAATTTACATTACTCAATCAAAGTGGAAAACAGAAAAATCAAGAACACAAGTACGGGCACAGCAATATGATTCAGAAGAATAAATAAGGTCTGAATTGTGATATATCTTTTCCTCCAACATGAAATTTGGCCATCAGTTGGAAAAAAGATAAAAATATACTGACTTACGTTACATAAATCTTTAGAAGTCCAATAAATATAACAAGAACAATGAACATCAGCATATTTTGCAATTCTACTAATGTTAGTAGAAATCATGGTTGTATTTTATAATATAAAATTGGATGAACCTTGGAATTTTCAGTCATATTCTAAATCAGGATGATGATTGATGATATTAGCTGGCTACAATAACCCAAAAGTATGAAACTATAGCCATAGCATTTACCACAGAAATTTAGAGAATTCTGACAAGAAGAAAAGTAATCGTGAAATCATATAGAGGATGTACCTTAACATTTTTTGTAGATCCTCGTATTTTTCCCCAGGAAACAGCTTCAAAAATCAGAATTATTAAGCCCCAAAAATTAAGATTCAATGCATTCAGAAATTCATAATCAAAATGCAGAAAAATTCAGAAAATCCTAAGAAGCAACAATCAGAACCATGAAAACTTCAAAAAAATTGAAATAAAACCCCTAAAATTAGAATTATTAAGAAGCCCCAAAAATTAAGATTCAATGCATTCAGAAATTCATAATCAAAATGCAGAAAAATTCAAAAAACCCTAAGAAACAACAATCAGAACCATGAAAACTTTAGAAAAATTAAAATAAAACCCCTAAAACCAGAATTATTAAAAAGCCCCAAAAATTAAGATTCAATTCATTCAGAAATTCATAATCAAAATGCAGAAAAATTCAGAAAACCCTAAGAAGCAACAATCTGAACCATGAAAACTTCAGAAAAATTGAAATAAACCCTTAAAATCAGAATTATTAAGAAGCCCCAAAAATTAAGATTCAATGCATTCAGAAATTCATAATCAAAATGCAGAAAAATTCAAAAAACCCTAAGAAGCAACAATCAGAATCATGAAAACTTCAGAAAAATTGAAATAAAACCCCTAAAACCAGAATTATTAAGAAACTCCAAAAATTAAGATTCAATTCATTCAGAAATTCATAATCAAAATGTAGAAAAATTCAGAAAATCCTAAGAAGCAACAATCTAAACCATGAAAACTTCAGAAAAATTGAAATAAAACCCCTAAAATATGAATTATTAAGAAGCCCCAAAAATTAAGATTCAATGCATTCAGAAATTCATAATCAAAATGCAGAAAATTTCAGAAAACCCTAAGAAGCAACAATCTGAACCATGAAAACTTTAGAAAAATTGAAATAAAACCCCTAAAATCAGAATTATTAAGAAGCCCCAAAAATTAAGATTCAATGCATTCAGAAATTCATAATCAAAATACAGAAAAATTTAGAAAATCCTAAGAAGCAACAATCAGAACCATGAAAACTTCAGAAAAATTGAAATAAAACCCCTAAAATCAGAATTATTAAGAAGCCCCAAAAATTAAGATTTAATGCATTCAGAAATTCATAATCAAAATGCAGAAAAATTCAGAAAACCCTAAGAAGCAACAATCTGAACCATGAAAACTTTAGAAAAATTGAAATAAAACCCCTAAAATTAGAATTATTAAGAAGCCCCAAAAATTAAGATTCAATGCATTCAGAAATTCATAATCAAAATACAGAAAAATTTAGAAAACCCTAAGAAGCAACAATCAGAACCATGAAAACTTCAGAAAAATTGAAATAAAACCCCTAAAATCAGAATTATTAAGAAGCCCCAAAAATTAAGATTTAATGCATTCAGAAATTCATAATCAAAATGAAGAAAAATTCAGAAAACCCTAAGAAGCAACAATCAGAACCTTGAAAACTCCAAAAAAATTGAAATAAAACCCCTAAAATCAGAATTATTGAGAAGCCCAAAAAATTAAGATTCAATGCATTCAGAAATTCCATTTTCATACTAAAATTCAGAACATTCCCAATCTTCATTCACAATTAATGCATTCAGAAATTTCATTCCATAGTAAAATTTAGAAGCTTTCTTACCAACCTGATGTTGAAAAAAATCTAAGTAAGAAGCAAAAGATGACTCTATACTTGATATATGCTTCCAATTTTGTTTTATCTAGTTCACGAAAACAAGAAAAAGTGAAAAAGCAATAAGAAAAGTTCAGACCGCAAGTTAATTGCTTGAATTCATCTTCAACTGTAGTCAATACTGGTGGTTCATTGCGTGAAGGTACTGGACAATTGTAAGTATCACACCTGGTCTCATCAAGTGCAAACTGCTTCTTTCCATACCTTAACACAGCTTTTAAAACAGAAGTTGCAAGAAAAATATAATAGTGGGAATTTGTTTAACTAGGGTAAAAAAGATGGAACTAAAAAAGCACCAGGAAGATGTTGATCCACATGAAAACTTCAGAAAAATTGAAATAAAACCCCTAAAATCAGAATTATTACGAAGCCCCAAAAATTAAGATTCAATGCATTCAGAAATTCTATTTTCGTACTAAAATTCAGAACATTCCCAATCTTCATTCACAATCAATGCATTCAAAAATGTCATTCCATAGTAAAATTTAGAAGCTTTCTTACCAATAAGCAGAGGAGGAGGAGGGGGGTTACAGCTGCGTGTAGTATTATGAGACCTTGCGAAGAGGAGAAGGCGAGACAGGGGAAGAAGTGGAAGCGGGAGAAGGAGAGGGGTTTCTCGAAGAAGACCCTGTACGTGGAGCCAAGACAGGAAGAGAAGGAGTCATAGAGTAGCGTGCGTGGAGGAGAGCACCGTGCCGACGCCCGTGGAGGAGAGCACCGCGCAGAAGCCCGTGGAGGAGAGAAACATGATGACGACCATGAAAGGGAGCACCGCACCATCACCGTTTGGAGTGGACAGCACTGCGATTGAGAGCCGCGATCGGTGGAGGGTGTGTGGCCGTCTGTGTGGTTCGTTTGAAATGTTAGGGTTATGGTGTGATGAAGCTAAGTGATGAAGGAAGTGATGAACTGATGAAGAAATTGTGTCTTTTCTTTCTTTTTTTTTCTAAGTTATTTAATTGGAAAATAATTGGTGGGAATATGAAAAGTTTTCCTCTAAAATTTGTAACTGTGAATAATTTTAGGCAACTTTTTATAAATGTTATTTATTCAATTTTTTTTATAACTTTTATAAAATATTGTATTTTTATTTAAAAATGTTGTCTTAAATATTTTATATTGTAACATTTTTTGAGTGTTGTTTTAGATATCAAAGACAACAATTTTTGTGGGTGGCAAAAAATTTGGTTATCTTAGCCTTATTCAAAGGTAACTCGTCAAAAATATTGTCTTTGCCTATCTAAGGCAACTTTTGTTAAATGTTGCTTCGAATAAGGGTTACCTTAGGCCAAAAATGTTGTAGTGAAAGGGAGAGAGGAGGAGGAGAGAACTCCTTAATTTTGGAGAAAATTTTTTTATTTCAATTGCAATGAATTAGAAGTGATATGTGGTACATTATTTTGGTTGTAAAATTAGTAATATACAATAGATAATAGATTGGTCACTGTATTTTTATATGTATCCAAATACAAAAATACAAAAATTAAAAAATCAATCTCAATCTCACTTTCACTCGTACATACGCACTCCTCCCTTGCCACCTCCTCTACTCGCACCCCCAATTTTCTCTTTGTTTCACCCCTTGTCATTTTCTTCTCACTTTCTCTGCGTTATTAAACTATAATCAAACAAAATTTTTTCGTCTTCTCTGTGTCTTTCATGCTTTTTTATTTCAATAAATATGAATGATAATTAGCACAAATTTGATGAAGAGGATCAAGATCCTTTCCATTTAATATAGACAACTAGAATCAAATGATTAACCAATCTCCAGTTTAAAAATCATTGTAGAATGTAATAGTCTTTTTTATAACATGTTGAAAATGTAGTAAGTAATATATTACTATCTAATAATGTGCAAAATAAAAATGTTAATAGAGATCATAAGACACAATTAAACAACATATATATCAATTTTAGTCATAACATCTGTACTAGAGCTTAAGGATTTGTTTGGATAAACTTTTAAGAAAAAATCTTTTTTTGAGTTATCTTTTTTTAAGAGATATTTTAGAAAAGTAAAAATAATTTTATGTTTAAATATCTCATGCAAAAAAAATCTTTTTATCTATAAATTATGTTTGGGTATAACAATATAAAAATATTTTTTGTTTATTTATTATGTAAAAAATATCTTTTTTTTTTAAAAAAAGAATATTAGAAATTTGCCAAGCACGCTAAAAAGTAAAAAAAAAGGATATTTTTCGTTGAAAAAAACTTTTTCTATCAACTTAATGGCACACAAACAAGCACTAAAAATTCCATAGGATTATTATTTTTAGTTGCACGAACTACAAAATAAAAAAATAAAACCCTAGAATAAAAAAGAATTATAAAGGACTAAAATTAATGGATTATTGATAAGATAATGATAATTGAAACATAATGGATTAAGTGGATTGATGAATGGAGAAGAGAAAAAAAAAGCGCACACCAAAGAGAAGGAAGCATTGTAGAAAGCATGCAATGCATAGAAGGAAGCACACAAGGCAAATAGGAAAGTGTTCAAAGCAGAGAAGAAAGCGGACAAAGAAAAAAGCGCATAGAGAAGCGATGAGAGACCTAGGTTTTTTACTAGTGAAAGTTGTGGGTGGGTTGAGTGATTTTGTTTCAATGCAAGAAGAATTTGTTAAGTGATTGATGTATGTTGTATTTTCATCGAGTATTTTCAGTGACTGCCATATTCAATAAAAGCACCAAATGGAAGGATGATAGTTGAGGTTGAAATTTTATTGAATCAAAACAGAGCAATTACAAAAGGGATAGAGAGTGTAAATTCAATGCAACAGTAAGTGAAGTAACTATAATGGTATATGTATGGGAATTCAAAGGAAGTAAAATTAAACATAGAATATATATAAATCTTGCAAGAATCCCCAATAAACAAAGAACCTGACAGAACAAAAGAAAAAGGAAAAAAATTAGAGAAGAATAGAGAAAAAAATTGAAGAGACGAAGAGGTTCCAGAAGAAAGAGAGAAATTACCACAACAATGCTACCATGAGAATCCCTCCAACCTCTTATTTGTAGTCTTCTCTCTCATGCTTCTTCTAAGGCCTTGATTCATTGCATCTGCTGCCACCTATCTATTTGTTATAACCAATTCTTCATCCCCACTATTTGACAGCAATCCTTCTTCATTCCTAACTAACTCTACATGACCATTATTCATGTTACCCTCCTTGCCTTTGTTCATGACATTACTCCCCCTTGAACGTCATCCTTGCCCTCAAGGTTGAAATGAGGATAGTCTCTGAAGAAGGTTGTAGTAGGTTTTCACGTAGTCTCTATCCGAGGACCTTCATCCACTGTACTTTAAGCTACTATATCTCAAATCCATCTTTGAGGAACGATCTGCATTCAATGACTTGAGTAGGTTCCAAGAGTGGCCCTACTTCTGCAGTTTGGAGCGGCAATGGCATGTACTAAGTGTCTAGCTCCCCACCGAAATGCTTGAGAGCCAAGATGTGAAAAATATTACGAATTTTTGCCATCTCTGGGAGAGCCAATTTATATGTCACAGTACTAAGTTTCTGAATAATATGAAAAGGTCCAAAATAATGCATCCTCAGTTTCTGATGTTTTCTTAATGCCAATGAATGCTGCCAATACGGTTGTAATTTTACCAACACCAAATTTCCTTCTTCAAATTTCATCTGTCTCCAGTGTCGATCCGCGAAGGCTTTCATGAATTGCTGAGACCTATTGAGGTTAAATTTGAGGTGATCAAGCAACTGATCCCTAGCCAGTAATAATTCTTAGAGGAAAACTTCATCTTCTTGGCAGACTTCATAGTGCACGAGAAAAGGACGATCTCTACCAAACAAAGCCTTATAAGGTGTCATCTTGGTGCTGCTGTGCACCGACGTATTGTACCAATACTATGCTCAAGGGAGCATCTCAAGCCAGCGCCTGGGGTTATCGAAACAAAAGCACTTTAAGTACATCTCCAATGTCTTGTTCACTACTTCACTCTGCTCATCTTTTTCAGGATGATATGCAGAGCTCATGGCTAAGGTGGTTCCTTGTGACTTGAACAATTGTTGCTAAAATCTACTCACAAAGACTTTATCCTGATCGGAGACAATATACTTATGAAATCCAAGGAGCATCACAATGTGCTTAATAAAGACATTAGCCACGGTCTTGCTGCTAAAATCCGATTTGATTGGAAGAAAATAGGCAAATTTGGTGAGACGATCAACAACTACCATGATGACGGTGTGCCCATTGCTTGGAGGTAAAGATGTAATGAAGTCCATACAAATATCCTCCCAAATACAAGAAGAAATTGAAAGAGATTGGAGGAGACACGCTGGGTTTCTAGATTCAATTTTGGCCTGTTGGCATGTAAAACAAGATAATACATGACCATGAATATCTTTTTGCATGTTAGGCCTGTAAAATTGAGAGAATCTCTACTATTTTTGCAATTCTTGAATGGCCACCAATCGGACTATCATAATACTCATGAAGAATCAACTTGATGAGATTGCTAATTCGTGGAATAACAACTCTATTTTTTCATAGGAGAATACCATTGTTGCAAGTATAATTGGGGTCCGTCGTAGAATTGTTGTTGCAGTTTAACAAATACTCATGCAAGTTGGCATCCCTTGTGAGCTCCTCCCTCAAAGTGACTAACTAATCAGCTTTTAGACTAGACCATGCAGCAAAACAACAATGTGACAAGGCATCCGTTGCAACATTTTCTTTTTCTGATTTATATTGAATTTCAAAATCATACCCCAAAAGCTTGTGCACCCACTTTTGTTGCTCCAGAGTGCTTAGAGTTTGATCCATCAATGATCTAAGATTCTGTTGGTCTATCCTAATAATAAACTTCTTTTCCAGAAGGTAGTGACAAAATTTTGTAACAGCCTCTGTGATAGCATAGAATTCCCTAGTGTACGCCGATTGCCGCTGCATCGAAGTGGAGAGTTTCTTGGAAAAATATGCGATGGGATGCTTCTCCTGTGATAAAACAGCACCAACACCAGTGCTAGAAGCATCGATTTCTAATTCAAAAGGAAGAGTAAAGTTGGGAAGAGACAACACTGGTTGAGAAGTAATAGCACCCTTGAGAGCATTAAAAGCCACATATGCTTGAACACTCCACTAAAAAGCATCCTTCCTAAGTGAATTTGTGAGGGGTGAGGCAATTGAAGCATAATTTTTGATAAACCGGCGATAGTAGCTGGTCAACCCCAAAAATTCCCACAGGTGCTTGACACTAGTCAGAGGAGGCCAATCAACCATAGCCTTAACATTCTCTTTATCCATATGCATCCCGTTTCCTGAAATTGTATGACCAAGGTAATCAATTTCAGAAGTGCCAAAGAGACACTTAGAGGGTTTAGCATATAAAGTTTCTTGTTATAACAAGCGTAGCATAGTCTCCAGGACTGCGTTTGTTTCTGAGAACAAGATAAGACAAGACACTAAGAACAAGACATAAAGGACAGAGACACAAAATTTTGTGTTCTTGTATTCTGTTTGGTGATAAACTAGAACAAATTATGAAAATTCAATTTATTCTCATTTTTTTCATTCAAAAAATTTGAGACGAAAAATATAATAATAAAAAATATAATTATGAAAAATTAACTAGAATAATAAAAGAAAAACTGAAAAATAAGGTGTGTCCCTTGTTAGTGTCAATTAGTGTCTCTAGACACATTGTCTCGATCCATGTCTCCTCTGTCAAATACAATTTTGTATCTTTATGTCCATGTCTCAATGTCCTGTCTCAGTAAACAAACGCAGCCCAGATATTGCAAATGTTGATACCAAGAGGGGCTATATACCAAGATGTCATAAAAAAACCAAGACAAATTTATGCAAATAAGGCCGAAAGATATCATTCATTAGGCTCTGAAAAGTAGCAGATGCATTTGTCAAATCAAATGGCATTACAAGCCATTTTAGTGTCTGTGGTGGGTTCTAAAAGTAGTCTTAAATCTATCTTCAGGTTTTACCAAAATCTAATGGTAACCAGAACGAAGGTCTAACTTTGAAAACACATTTGCACCAAACAATTCATTGACTGTAGGAATAGGAAAACTATCCTTAACTGTAATATTATTCAATGCTTTGTAATTTGTGCAAAAACGTCATGTACCATCCTTTTTCTTAACAAATAAAATGGGAGAAAAAAAGGACTTTTGCTAGGTTCAATTATACCTTCATTTAACATCTGTTGCACCATCAATTCAATATGTGCCGTTTAGCTGTGGAGGTATCTGTATGGTCTCATTTTGAATGAGGGGGATAATATGATCGTCGGCCTGTAGAGGCAGCAACTCCACTGGTTGTGCGAAACACTAGCATATGTGTGTGCAACAGCAGGACTAGTTTCGGTGCTAGATGCTCAGGTAGTTGCAAGGGAGGGGTTGTCTGGTCATCAAACTTCTAAACCTGAAGAGTAAATGCAATTGCGATCGAATCCGTGTTCACCAATCATCAAATATGGTGGAAGTGGGCTAGAGTTGGTACTGAGGACATGTCACTGATAAACCCCATTTGTAGGGTTTATCTTGTGCTTGATTTAGGGAATTTTATAACTTTTTACCCACATTTATCCAATGAAATAGCATGGTTTTATAACTTCTCCTTTAATTGTGCTTAAGGGTGAAAACATATTTTTAGGTCTTAAAATAGCTAAATCTAATTCACCTTGATTCTATTAGATGCCTTGATATATTTGTTAAGTGATTTCAGATTTAGGAGGCAAAGATTGGATCAAGGGAATGAAGGAAAAACATGTAAAAATGGAGAACTCATGAAGAAATGAAGGAATCGCAAAAGCTGTCAAGCCGACCTCTTCGCACTCAATCGACCATAACTTGAGCTACAGAGGTCTAAATGATGCGGTTCCAGTTGCGTTGGAAAGTTAACATCCGGGGCTTCGAAATGATATAAGATTTGTTATAGTTGCATCGCGGATAGGTGCGCGCATGCGCATGGTACACGTCTGCGCCGATGGGTGCACACAATTCACTTAATGCAACTCATGGCCAGCGATTTTAGATGCCTTGTGGGCCCAATCCAACTAATTTTTGATACTATTTAAGCCAAGGATTGAAGGAAAATTAACATACTTTGATCATTAGTCATATTTTAAGCTCTAGAAGTAGTTAGAGTTAGTTTCTAGAGAGAGAAGCTCTGTCTTCTCTCTAGGATTAGGATTAGATTTTAGATCTAGAATTCCTTAGATCTAGGTTTAATTCATGCTTTGATTTACTTTTCCTTTACAAATTCTTGTTCCTCTACTCTTCCTCTCTCTAATTTTGTATTTCATCCTTGTAATTGCTTACTTTGTTGTTGATGCACTCTTTCTTCTTCTATTTTTCCTTCAATGCAATTTGAGGTAATTCATTTAGATCTTGTTTTCTTTAATTGTTGTTGTTGATTTCTTACATTCAATTGTTGTTAGATTTTATTCTTGTTGATTGATTTACTATGCTTTATTCTTTTGCCTTCCAAGTGTTTGATAAAATTCTTGAGAAGGTGTTAGAATAGATTTTCCTCCTCTTGGCTTTGGTAGAGTAATTAGTGACGCTTGAGTTATTTAATTCCTTTGTTGATTGATAATTAGAAGTTGCTAATTGATTTGGATACCACTAATGCTAGTCTTTCCCTTGGGAGTTGGCTAGGACTTGTGGAATCAAGTTGGTTCATCCACTTGACTTTCCTCCATGATTAGAGGTTAACTAAGTAGTAGCAATGGATAATTTGTGGTCACAATTGAGGAGGATAACTAGGATAGGACTTCTAGTTCTCATATCTTGCTAAGAGCTTTCTTAGTTGTTATTTTATTTCTTTTGCAATTTACATTCCTTGTTCCTCAACTCAAAAACCCAAAACATAATCCATAACAAATAACAAGAACATTTGTTTGCAATTCCTAGGGAGAACAACCCGAGGTTTGAATACTTCGATTTATAATTTTAGGGGTTTGTTACTTGTGACAACCAAATTTTTGTATGAAAGGACTATTGTTGGTTTAGAAACTATACTTGCAACGAGAATTCATTAGAGAAATTCTAAACCGTCAATAAGCCGATCATCAAAATGGCGCCGTTGCCGGAGAATTGCAATGGTGTTATGTTATTGGTTATTGTATATATGTGAATAGTGTGAATAGGTTTGTATTTTGCTTGTTTCTAGTTTTTGTTAGTTTTATTTTGTTTTTCCACTATGAATTTTCACTTTGGCTATGAGTTTGGTCCTAATTGTGTTGTAGGAAATGTGAACTTCAATGATGACACTCATTATGGATGGAACCAACAAAGATGGGAGGAGCCTCAAGGAATTGATCACTCCTATTGGCAACAACCTCCGGATACTTATAAGTATAACTCACATCCTAGTGCATGTCAATTCAATGGCTATGCTGACTCTTTTTGTGATAATCAATTACCACCATCATATGCCCATGACTCTTCTTATCCTCAACACGAACCTCAACCATACTCACAAGCCTTTCCACACCAAGTATCTTTCTATGATCCATATCCACCATATGACCAATCATCCATACCATATTCTTATGACCATTATGAGCAAGAACCTTTGGAACCACCACAATTCCATCATGACTATTACCAAGAACCACCTCAATGCACACCATCTCCATACCCTTATCAAGAAGAACCACCTTCCTACTATGAACCCTCTCTCCAAAATAATGAACCCTTTTATCCACTCCAAGCCCCAATAGATGATTCTCTCACCTTGCTACTTTAAGGACAAGCGGATATGCAAAGGAACACCCTAGAGTTTGTGACTAACTTAACCAAGGTAGTGCATACTTTAGCCTACCAATGATTGAATACTCAAGGTGCTTCCGTGACCACATATGAAAAAGCAAAAGAAGAGCAAAGTGTGAAGGAGAAATTGGAAAATCCGGTGGAGAAGAAGGAATAGTCGAATTTTGTGTTGGAACAATTGGAGGAGCCTATGATCATTGAAGAAAAGGAAGAAATGGTTAAAGATTTAGGAGATGTTGAAAGTCCATGGGAATGTAGCATCATGGAGCACTCTTCCAAGAATCTTGATATTGATGTTGAGGAGGGTGCGCAACCTCCAAGGCGTATCATAGTTGAAGACTTGGAAGAGGTTTATCAAGAGATGGATCCAATCATGGATGAATTTCTATCTACAATGGAATCCTTTCCTATTGGACATGAAGTTGAATTTATCGAAAAATGTGCACAACCCCCCATACCCTTGGTGATCAATGAAGAAGAGATTGAATCGGGAGAGAGCTACCAAGAGGAAAAAGTTGACATGGTGTATATCACAATTGAAGAATATGAAGAGGTTGATCAAGAGATAGATTTATTCATCAATGAATTCCTATCCAAAATTGAATTACCTTCCATTGGACAAGAAATCGAAGTTCTTGAAGACAACACCAAGCCAAGTGATAAAAGGGGAAAGGTTGAAATTGAAGAAGCTTGCGAAGAGGTGGAGATAGTCAAGGAAGAGCACAAGGGAGTGGAGCTTGCAAGATCATTAGGACCACCCCTCCCTAAGTCACCATCCTACACAACATTCAAGTGGGTAAAATTCTTATCCCTAAGCTTTACTTTCTCACTTGAATATGGTTTGATTGAAAATGATGGTCAACTTAGAGCTCTTTGTGGAGTTAAAAGTAGAAGAGAGTTGTGTAGTGGTTGCAAACATCACTCAAAGTTCATGATGGTTGCATGCCCAAAGTTGTATAGTAGTGATTGGTGGAGAACCAAATTGCATGGGTCTAGGAAGTTGTTTGGAAGCTTCTTTGAGAATTCTAAGGTTATGCCATCCGGATAGAATAATGATGACCAATTCAAGGACGGGTGTGGAAACAAGATATGGGATCCGAGAATACATGAGGATCACCGTTGGGAGCCCATGGTTTGTGAGGAACTCCACCCAAGCTTGGAGTTATTAATTTTGAATAATGGTGCTTATTGGAGATTCAAGCATTGGTGGATGTTCCAAGATGAGTTTAAGCACAAGCCACCTGGAGAGAAGCTCCCCATAAGTCCAACTTAAGGACAATAAACAAAAGTGCTAGGTGGGAGACACCCCACCATGGTAAACTCTTTTCATTTTTCTCTTTTGTAAATATTCGTAGAATAGGTTTGATTTCAGGTTTTGTTTAGTTTGTTGAGTATATTTGGTAGTATAATATGTTAAATAAGGTTTTTAGGGTGTTTTGGTAGCTGTTTAGAGGATTGGAAGGCTTGGTTTGGTGCAAGAACTTGGAAAATTTTTGAAAAACAGAGCACCAACCCGCGCGTGCGCGCACCTGGCGCGTACGCGCACATCAAGCATTTTCGACCATCCGCGCGCACGTGTACATGGCGTGTACACGCGGATGCAAAAATTCTACCCCAGCCAAAAACGTGAGAGTTAGGCATGTACTGTGCGAAAATTGGGCCTAAGGCGCAAACCAACTCGCGCGTACGCGTACCTGGCGCGTACGCGTCCATAAAGCAAAATGCACAATGCGCGCGCCGCACGCTGTGTGCGCATGCGCCGATAGCGCCACCTGCCCTCCTGGTACATGTTCCAAAGAGTTGGGCCAATCTTGGGCTGACACTATGCCCCCAGCCTAGCCCACGCGTACGGTCAATCTGCGCATTGACGCGCATGCATGCATGACGCGTCCGCGCCGGTAAAAAAAAAAGAGTTTTTTTTCCTCATCTTCCATTTTCTTTTGTTTATCGCATTCGCATACTTTCCTTCTTTGCATTTTCATTTTTTATAGCCTGTTTTTACTTTATTTTTTTAGTTTTTTATTTTAATAATGGTGTTGAATTCTCTTACTCAATTGTTGAGAATTTCTTACATTATTTTGGTGCTTCGTGACTTGTTTGATATTGATGGGTGATGAAAACTTTTAAATCAATGCTTCATCTTTTATGTCTTTCATGACCCACTTTTTCTTATTTGAACTTGATGCTCAATATGTTCTTCATGCTTTGATTTTACTCTTGCATCAAGTGTTAGTTCATATTCCCTTTGCCTATATTGTTTTCTCACTCACATGTTGTAGCTACCATGTAGTGAGAACCTTACCCTTATTTGGCATTAGCCCCCGTCTATGTTCTCTTTGCTTTGATATCTTTGTTATAGACTTAATTTTCTTTCTTTTTCTCTTCCTTTAGGTTGGCCACCAAGAAAGGAGGAAAATAAAAAGCTTCGAAATGGGGCAACGAACAAGTCATTCGCACAACCTTTCGAAGAAGCTCATCAATTGTAGCAACCCATCCACCTTGCTCTTCTTTGCATGCACCGAGGACGGTGCAATCTTCAAGTGTGGAGAGGTCGTTCAACCGATCTCCATGGGTAACAATTTCCCTTTTAACACCAATTTTTTATTTTCTTCGTTAGATAGTTATTGCATTGCATGATAGGTTGCATGTTAGTTAGAATTTGTACATATTTTTACCACTTCTTTCCTATTAGGACTACTTGGTTAGGGTGATGATTTCTTTTCCAAGAAATTGTTTTTAGGGCAACCTACCAATTTGAAAACTTTTTGTGAACTTGCTTGAAAGAATTTATTTTGGAACATGGTTTTTGAGCTAAGAACACAAGCTTGTGAGATTTGAGCCTAATGGTGTGGTTACATCTTATAACCACGTATTTTCCTTCTTGTGTGCAATTGTTCTCTTTCTATGATTGTAATCTTTGATTTGTTTGATTCTTTATGTCTATTATTCTGTGTATTCATGCATTTATATGATTGAGGCCATTATTTCATTTAGCTCACTTACCCAAATGGCCTTACCTTTTATCTTCCATTGTTAGCCAATTTGAGCCTATGCTTAATTAACCCACTTTGTTCATAATTTTAGCACATTACAAGCCTTAAAGCGGAAAATAATAAAAGTCCTTAATTTGGATCTTTGATTAGCTTAGGCTAGTGTGTGTGTGTGTGTGTCATTTAAGTGTGGAAAATCTTGGGACATTGGATGAATAAAAGGGTAGTTTTATATTTTTGTTGTAAATATTGGGAATTGGGTACATGCTCATGTGTAATGAATGTAAAACCTTATGCATTGATGATCTTGTATATAGAAAGAAAAATGAGAAAAAGAAAAAGGAAAAGAAAAAAAGCAATATGGAAAAGAAAAGAAAAAAAATAGAAAAAGAAAGAAACAAAGTAAAAGAAAGAAATAAAAGGGGACAAAATGTCCCAAAGCAAAGCTCAATAAGGGTCAATGCATAAGTATTGTGAAATGAAAAGGAATATATGAGTATGTGAAAAAATGAGAAAAATAGGTAGTTAGGTTAGCTTTGAAATTGTATAGGATGTCATAGGTTAGGTGGGAAGTTTAAGCTTATCAAAGATTCAAATTTCAAGCTCACTTGACCAAATATGCATCCTTACCTTGACCCTAGCCCCATTACAACCTAAGAGAAAGACCTCATGATAATTGTATGCGTGCATGAAATAAATGTTTATTGTTAGAAGAAAAACAAATCTTAGAAAGCATGATTAGGGGAGAATTGAGAGAATCGACCCTACACACTTGAGCGACTAGAGTGCAAACACTTCCGGTGAGGGTTCGATGCTCAATTCCTTGATTCCCGGCTTTCATGAGCGTTCTTCTTGCAAGTCTACTTGAACTTCATTTTGATATTTAAATTGGTAGGATTCATGAGTCGTCATGGGACCGTAGCCCTACTTGTGCATGTATGTCTTGGAGATTGATTTATTTTTAACCAAGTAGGTAGAATCATTTTGCATTTAATTGCATTCATGTAGATAGTTGCATATAGTTTAGGTTGCTTTAGATTAGATTTCATTGAATAAATGTTGATACTATTTGCTTTCTCTTGGTTTAAGCATGAGAACATGCTTGGTTTAAGTGTGGGGAGGTTGATAAACCCCATTTGTAGGGTTTATCTTGTGCTTGATTTAGGGGATTTTATAACCTTTTACCCACATTTATCCAATGAAATAACATGGTTTTATAACTTCTCCTTTAATTGTGCTTAAGGGTGAAAACATGTTTTTAGGTCTTAAAATAGCTAAATCTAATTCACCTTGATTCCATTAGATGCCTTGATATGTTTGTTAAGTGATTTCAGATTTAGGGGGCAAAGATTGGATCAAGGGAATAAAAGGAAAAGCATGTAAAAATGGAGAACTCATGAAGAAATGAAGGAATCGCAAAAGCTGTCAAGCCGACCTCTTTGCACTCAATCGACCATAACTTGAGTTATAGAGGTCCAAATGATGCGGTTTTAGTTGCATTGGAAAGCAAACATTCAGGGCTTCGAAATGATATAAGATTTGTCATAGTTGCATCGCGGATAAGTGTGCGCACACGCATGGTATGCGTCCGTGCCGATTGCGACTGGCATAATAAATGACATGCAGAAGCTTGTCATGCCTCTGTCCCAGTACTGCACCAATGGCATGATCACTGGCATCACACATTAACTCAAATGGCAATGTCCAGTCTGGTGCAGAAAAGACTGGTGCTGTGACCAGCTTAGCTTTCAGCGTTTCAAACGCCTGTAGGCATGCTGTGTCAAACACAAATGGCGTGTCAGCAGCTAGCAGATTGCTTAGAGGTTTTGCGATTTTTGAAAAAACCTTTATAAACCTCCTATAGAATCCTGCATGTCCTAGAAAGCTTCTGATTGCCTTAACATTGGCAGGT
>NC_029791.2:107644523-107645558 GCF_000816755.2 Arachis ipaensis
GGTTGGTTTAACTTCTTCAGTTAAGCCAAGCTTTCTGATAGTGGATGCAGGTATCAGGTTGATGCTCGCCCCAAGATCGCATAGAGCTGTCTTGGTGCAATCACCTTCTAATATGCATGGTATCAGAAAGCTCCCAGGGTCTTTAAGCTTTTCAGGAAAGCTTTTCAGAATGACTGCACTGCATTCTTCAGTGAGGAGAACTCTTTCTGTTTCTCTCCACTCCTTTTTATGACTCAAGATCTCTTTCATGAACTTGGCATAAGAAGGTATTTGCTCAAGTGCCTCTGCAAATGGAATCTTTATTTCAAGAGTCCTTAGATAATCTGCAAAGCGAGCAAATTGCTTATCCTGCTCCTCTTTCCGGAGTTTTTGAGGATAAGGTATCTTGGCTTTATATTCCTCAACCTTAGTGGTTAAAGAAGCCTTTTTAGAGGGGTTGTTATCAGCACTTGTGTGTGTCTGATCCCTCACTGGCAATTGAATGCCAGAGTCAGAAGCTGGAGTGACGTTAGACGCCAGCTCACTGTCTGTTCCTGGTGCCTGAACGCCAGAACCGTGCTCCTGTTGGGCGTTCAACGCCAGATTCTTGCCCATTTCTGGCGTTGAACGCCAATCCTGCCTTGTTTCTGGCGCTGANTTAGATCTAGGTTTAATTCATGCTTTGATTTACTTTTCCTTTACAAATTCTTGTTCCTCTACTCTTCCTCTCTCTAATTTTTTATTTCATCCTTGTAATTGCTTACATTGTTGTTGATGCACTCTTTCTTATTCTATTTTTCCTTCAATGCAATTTGAGGTAATTCATTTAGATCTTGTTTTCTTTAATTATTGTTGTTGATTTCTTACATTCAATTGTTGTTAGATTTTATTCTTGTTGATTGATTTACTATGCTTTATTCTTTTTCCTTCCAAGTGTTTGATAAAATACTTGAGAAGGTGTTAGAATAGATTTTCCTCCTCTTGGCTTTGGTAGAGTAATTAGTGACGCTTGAGTTATCTAATTCCTTTGTTGATTGATAATTAGAAGTTGCTAAT
>NC_029791.2:107655558-107658260 GCF_000816755.2 Arachis ipaensis
AAAGGGACCTCGGGGATCACCTTCTTCTTGGCCACAACATCATAGAAGTGGTCTTGATGGGCTTTGGAGATGAACCTTTTCCATCTCCCATGACTCGGAGGTGGAAGCTTTTGTCTTCCCTTTCCCCTTTCTAGAGGATTCTCCGGTCTTAGGTGCCACAATGGTAATGGAAAAACAAAAAGCTTATGCTTTTACCACACCAAACTTAGAATTTTGCTCGCCCTCGAGCAAGAGAAGAAAGAATAGATGAAGAAGAAGAAGAAATGGAGGAGAGGGAGAAGGGGTTGTGTTTCGGCCAAGAAGAGAAGAGAGGGTTATGTTGTGTGAAAATGAGGAAGAATGGAGGGCTATATATAGGGAAGGGAGGGGGGTGAAGGTTCGGCCATTTAGGGTGGGTTTGGGTGGGAAATTGATTTTGAATTTTGAAGGTAGGTGGAGTTTATGAGGTAGGTTTATGGGGAAGATTGGATGGATGTGAGTGGTGAAGAGGTGATGGGGAAGAGAGATTGAGGTGATTGGTGAAGGGTTTTGGGGAAGAGTGTTTATGGGATTGTGTGAAAGAGGGGTGAGAAGAAGTGAGTGGAGGTAGGTGGGGATCCTGTGGGGTCCACAGATCCTGAGGTGTTCAAGGATTTACAACCTTGCACCAAATTAGGCATGTAAAATTCCCTTGCACACAACTCTGGGCGTTCAGCGCCAGGTTGGTGCCCATTTTGGGCGTTCAACGCCCATTTGTTGCCCATTTCTGGCGTTGAACGCTAGAACCATGCTTGTTCTGGGCGTTCAGCGCCAGCTCCTCTCCAGGGTGTAATTCTGGCGTTCAGCGCCCAGATGATGCCCATTTTGGGCGTTCAGCGCCCAGATACTGCCCATTTTGGGCGTTCAGCGCCAAAACCATGCTCTGTTCTGGCGTTGAACGCCAGGCAGATGCTTCCTCCAGGGTGTGATTTTTCTTCTGTTGTTTTTGATTCCGNTTTATTTGCCCTTGCCTTTTGGTTTTAAGGGTTATTGGCTTTTTCTGCTTGCTTTTTCTTTTTCTTTCTATTTTTTTTCTCGCCTAAATTTTTTTTCTTTTTTCTGCAAGCTTTGTTCTTTGCTGCTTTTTCTTGCTTCAAGAATCATTTTTATGATTTTTCAGATTATCAAATAACATGTCTCCTAGTCATCATTCTTTCAAGAGCCAACATATTTAATATTCTTAAACAACAACTTCAAAAGACATATGCACTATTCAAGCATACATTCAGAAAATAAGAAGCATTGTCACCACATCAATATAATTAAACTAAGTTCAAGGATAAATTCGAAACTCATGTACTTCTTGTTCTTTTGAATTAAAACAGTTTTTATTTAAGAGAGGTGATGGATTCATAGGACATTCCTAACTTTAAGACAAAGTTACTAACTACTAATGATCATGTAATGAAGGCACAAACATAGATAAGCACATAACATAGAAATCGAAAAACAGAGAAAGTAAGAACAAGGAATGAGTCCACCTTAGGGATGTCCTTGAGCTCTTCTATGTCTCTTCCTTGCCTTGGCTGCTCCTCCTTCATTGCTTTTAGATCTTCTCTGATTTCATGAAGGATGATGGAGTGCTCTTGATGTTCCACCCTTAGTTGCTTCCAATAATTTTGTGGAAGAAAATGTATCCCTTGAGGTATCTCAGGGATCTCTTTATTTGCAGTCAAATGTTCTACCACTGAGCTATAGACCTTTGGTGGAAGCTTTTGTCTTCCCTTTCCTCTTTCTAGAGGTTTCTCTGGCCTTAGGTGCCATCAATGGTTATGGAAAAAACGGAAAAAACATGCTTTTACCACACCAAACTTAGAATGTTGCTCGCCCTCGAGCAAAAGAAGAAAGAATAGAAGAATAAGAAGAAGATATGGAGGAGATGGATGGGAGGGTGTATTCGGCCATATGGGTGGGATTGGGTGGGAGAGAGATGTTGATTTTTTTGAAGGTAGTGGGTGTATGGATGTGAGTGGTAAATGGAAAAAAAAAAGAAGGGATGATCATGAATGGAAAGAGAGATGATGAGGTAGGTGGGGATCCTGTGGGGTCCACAGATCCTGAGATGATCCTGTGGGGTCCACAGATCCTGAGGTGTCAAGGCATTTACATCCCTGCACCAATTTAGGTATGTAAAATGCCCTTGCACACAACTCTGGGTGTTCAGCGCCAGGTTGGTGCCCATTTTGGGCGTTCAACGCCCCTTTGCTGCCATTTCTGGCGTTGAACGCCAGAACCATGCTTGTTCTGGGCGTTCAGCGCCATGATGCTCCCATTCTGGGCGTTCAGCGCCAGAACTATGCTCTGTTCTGGCGTTTGAACGCCAGACAGATGCTCCTCCAGGGCGTGATTTTTCTTCTGCTGTTTTTGATTCCGTTTTCAATTTTTATATTTATTTTGTGACTCCACATGATCATTAACCTAAGAAAACATAAAAATAAGAATTAGATAAACATTGGGTTGCCTCCCAAGCGTTCAGCGCCACATTCTGGGCGTTCAGCGCCAGAACTATGCTCTGTTCTGGCGTTTGAACGCCAGACAGATGCTCCTCCAGGGTGTGATTTTTCTTCTGCTGTTTTTGATTCCGTTTTCAATTTTTATATTTATTTTGTGAATTTTGTGAATCATGAACCTAATAAAACATGAAAAACAATGAAAATTAGATAAATAAACATTGGGTTGCCTCC
>NC_029791.2:107664364-107665664 GCF_000816755.2 Arachis ipaensis
TTTTTGGAATTTTCGAAAATAACTAAGAATTTTGAAAAAGATTTGATTTTTGAAAAAGATTTTGAAAAAGATAAGATTTTTAAATTGAAAATTTGATTTGACTCATGAGAAACAATTTTGATTTTTAAAAATTTTTGAGAAAGTCAACTCAATTTTCGAATTTGATTGAGAAAAAAGGGAAAGATATTTTTTTGATTTTTGAAATTTTTATGAAAAACATGAAAAATATGCAATGCATGAAATTTTTAGATCAAAACAATGAATGCATGCAAGAATGCTATGAATGTCAAGATGAACACCAAGAACACTTTGAATGTCACGATGAACATCAAGACACAATTTTGAAAAATCTTTAATGCAAAGAAAACATGCAAGACACCAAACTTAGAATTCTTTAATGCTTAGACACTAAGAATTCAAGAATGCATATGATAAACATGAAAAGACACAAAACAAAAAATCATCAAGATCAAACAAGAAGACTTACCAAGAACAACTTGAAGATCATGAAGAACACTATGAATGCATGAAATTTTCGAAAAATGCAAGATGCATATGCAAGTGACACCAAACTTATAATGTGACTCAAGACTCAAACAAGAAACAGAAAATATTTTTGATTTTTATGATTTTCTAATTTTTTTTTTTGGATTTTTATTTATATTTTTCGAAAATTTAAAAGAAAAAATAAGGATTCCAAAATTTTTAATATGAATTCTAGGAATCTTGCATTCTTAGTCTAAAGCTTCAGTCCAGGAATTAGACATGGCTCACTAGCCAGCCAAGCTTTCAAAGAAAGCTCCAGTCCAAAACACTAGACATGGCCAATGGCCAGCCAAGCTTCAGCAGGTAGATCAGGAACAGTAGCAGGTGGATTAGCTCCAACTAGCTTGCTCTTGATAACAAATTGCAAGCCTCAGTCCAAAAGAATTTAGACATGGCTTTACAGCCAGCCAGGCTGCAACATATAATTACATGGGCTGGAGTGATTAGTTGAATACCAATCCCAAAGTAGTTTGGGTATGGCTTTACAGCCAGATATGATTCAACATATTCCATGAAACACTAGAATTCATTCTTAAAAATCTTGAAGCCATAGAATAATTTATTTTTGAAAACATTTTTATTTTTATTTTTTTTTTTCGAAAACAGATGAGAAATTTTTTTTTGAAAATATTTTTGAAGGATTTTTGAAAAGAAAACGAAAAGAAAATTACCCAATCTGAGCAACAAGATGAACCGTCAGTTGTCCAAACTCAAACAATCCCCGGCAACGGCGCCAAAAACTTGGTGCTGTTGC
>NC_029791.2:107665749-107671971 GCF_000816755.2 Arachis ipaensis
TGAGTGTTGCACGTGTAGAGGCCATTTGTGGAGTTGAACGCTAGTATTTGTGCCAGTTTGGGCGTTCAGCTCTGGTTTTGGATCCTTTTCTGGTGCTGGACGCCAGATTTGGGCAGAAGGCTGGCGTTGAACGCCAGTTTACGTCGTCAATTCTTGGCCAAAGTATGGACTATTATATATTGCTGGAAAGCCCTGGATATCTACTTTCCAACTCAATTGGAAGCGCGCCATTTCGAGTTCTGTAGCTCCATAAAATCCACTTTGAGTGGAGGGAGGTCAGAATCCAACAGCATCAGCAGTCCTTTTTCAACCTCTGAATCTGATTTTTGCTCAAGTCCCTCAATTTCAGCCAGAAAATACCTGAAATCACAGAAAAACACACAAACTCATAGTAAAGTCCAGAAATGTGAATTTAACATAAAAACTAATGAAAACATCCCTAAAAGTAACTAGATCCTACTAAAAACATACTAAAAACAATGTCAAAAAGCGTATAAATTATCCGCTCATCAGTAGCAATGGATAATTTGTGGTCACAATTGAGGAGGATAACTAGGATAGGACTTCTAGTTCTCATATCTTGCTAAGAGTTTTCTTAGTTGTTATTTTATTTCTTTTGCAATTTACATTCCTTGTTCCTCAACTCAAAAACCCCAAACATAATCCATAACCAATAACAAGAACATTTGTTTGCAATTCCTAGGGAGAACGATCCGAGTTTTGAATACTTTGGTTTATAATTTTAGGGTTTGTTACTTGTGACAACCAAATTTTTGTATGAAAGGACTATTTTTGGTTTAGAAACTATACTTGCAACGAGAATTCATTAGAGAAATTCTAAACCGTCAATAAGCCGATCATCAGGCACCATGAATTGTAACAAATTTAACATTCTGCAAAAACCTCAAAAAGGAGGAATCATAATCTACTATGTGTTATGAGAGCTTTTCGCCATGTAGTGCCAATGACTAATTCTTTCTTGCCACATTTAACACATAGACCTCAGAAATCATCAGTTTACCACCTTGGATGTTCACTTCCAACTTTGGAATGCAACCTTCCACTGTGAAGACATCAAAATCACCTACTATCACCTTGAAGGCACAACAAGGCTCAACAAGGAGGTTTAAAAATTTAGCAACGTGGGGCTGAATAAAGCTATCCGAACTTTCACTACCAATGAGAACCCACACCTCTAAGCCAGCAATAACAGCCTTTAGTCAGCTTGCATGGCATTGTATGAGAGATGGTGCTCCACCACATGTTACTCTAAATCAGGCAAGCTTGGTTCTGCCACCTGTACTTCCTCTATCCCATCGGACTGGGTAGGGGTCTTTCTTTCCTTCAAGCATCAAAAGCATTAAGTGTTTGTTGGTATATTTGCATGTAGCAGAGAACTTTTCATCGCACCAATAACAAAGCCCTTTCTCCCGACCATTTTGAATCTCCACTGGTGTGAGTACGGACCAGAGGTTTGGTGTTGAGAGGGGACAGACACTGCGTCGGAGTTGGTAAAAGCAGGGGTAGGTTGTCTCTTGGAATTGATCGTTGTGGTGTGGTAGTTGTGTAGGTCAGATGCTGGGGACGGGAGTTGGTGTCAAGGTCGAGAATGGTTCATGGAGTGGGGTTAAGCTTGTCCTCATAGAGCCGCGCTAGAGTGACCGTTCGCTTGAGAGAAGAGGGCATTGAGTCTTAACCTCAAGTCAGATGTCATGCCTGAGGCCACTCACGAAGCAATTGTGAAGAGCTTCTGGTGGGTTGGTGCGCAGAAATTGTGATTACACTTTGATTATGTAAAATTCATTGCTCTTTCTTTCCCTGGTGATGGCGCCAAAAACATGATGCCAATACCATGGTTCACAACTTCGCACAACTAACCAGCAAGTGCACTGGGTCGTCCAAGTAATACCTTACGTGAGTAAAGGTCAAATTCCACGGAGATTGTTGGTATGAAGCAAGCTATGGTCACCTTGTAAATCTCAGTCAGGCGGGTATAAATAGTAATGGGGTTTTCGAAAATAATTAATAAAACAGGGATAGAAATACTTATGTAAATCATTGGTGAGAATTTCAGATAAGCGAATAGAGATGCTTTCGTTCCTCTGAACCTCTGCTTTCCTGCTATCTTCATCCAATCAGTCTTACTCCTTTCTATGGGTGGCTTTATGTAATGCATCACCATTGTCAATGGCTACTTTCGGTCTTCTCTCGGGAAAATGATCCAAATGCCCTGTCATGGCACGGCTAATCGTCTGGAGGCATCACCCTTGTCAATGGTTACATCTTATCCTCTCAGTGAAAATGGTCAACGCACCCTGTCACGGCACGGCTATTCATCTGTCGGTTCTCGATCATGCTGGAATAGGATTTACTATCCTTTTTCGTCTGTCACTACGCCCAGCAATCGCGAGTTTGAAGCTCGTCACAGTCATTCAATCATTGAATCCTACTCGGAATACCACAGACAAGGTTTAGACTTTCCGGATTCTCTTGAATGCCGCCATCATTCTAGCTTACACCACGAAGATTGCGATTAAGAGATCTAAGAGATACTCATTCAGTCGAAGGTAGAACGGAAGTGGTTGTCAGGCACGCGTTCATAGGGAATGATGACGATTGTCACGTTCATCACATTCAGGTTGAAGAGCGAATGAATATCTTAGAAGCGGAATAAGTTGAATTGAATAGAAAAATAGTAGTACTTTGCATTAATCTTTGAGGAACAGCAGAGCTCCACACCTTAATCTATGGAGTGTAGAAACTCTACCGTTGAAAATACATAAGTGAAAGGTTCAGGCATGGCCAAGAGGCCATCCCCCAAACGTGATCTAAGATAGCATACAACTGATCAAAGATGTCTAATACAATAGTAAAAGGTCCTATTTATAATAAACTAGCTACTAGGGTTTACAGAAGTAAGTAATTGATGCATAAATCCACTTCCGGGGCCCACTTGGTGTGTGCTTGGGCTGAGCTTGAATGTTACACGTGCAGAGGTCATTCTTGGAGTTGAACGCCAGCTTTTGTGCCATTTTGGGCGTTGAACTCCACTTTGCAACTTGTTTCTGGTGCTGGACGCCAGAATTGGGCAGAGAGCTGGCGTTGAACGCCAGTTTGCGTCGTCTAAAATTGGGCAAAGTATGGACTATTATACATTGCTGGAAAGCCCTGGATGTCTAATTTCCAACGCAATTGAAAGCACGCCATTTCAAGTTCTGTAGCTTCAGAAAATTCACTTTGAGTGCGGGGAGGTCAGAATCCAACAGCATCAACAGTCCTTCTTCAACCTCTGAATCTGATTTTTGCTCAAGTCCCTCAATTTCAGCCAGAAAATACCTGAAATCACAGAAAAATACACAAACTAGGGATCCCTGTGTGAGTAGAAGAAGAGGGGGAGACAAAGAATGTAATATAATGGAAGAAACACAACTGTGAGGATGGCAGAGATGTGAGATGAGATGTTAGTAGATGAATAAATAAATAGAATAAGATGAGAGAGAAGAATTTTCGAAAAAATATTTTTGAAAAAGAGTTAGTGATTTTTGAAAATAGTTTTTGAAAAAGGTTAGTAGTTTTTCGAAAATTAAAATAAAAAATCAAAATTTAAAATAATTAGTTAATTAAAAAGAAATTTTTGAAAAAGAGGGAAGGTATTTTCGAAAATTAGAGAGAGAGAGTTAGTTAGGTAGTTTTGAAAAAGAGAAGAAACAAACAAAAAGTTAGTTAGTTAGTTGAAACAAATTTGAAAATCAATTTTGAAAAGATAAGAAGATAAGAAGTTAGAAAAGATATTTTGAAATTAGTTTTGAAAAAGATTTGATTTTTAAAATCACAATTAATGACTTGATTCACAAGAAATCACAAGATATGATTCTAGAACTCAAAGTTTGAATCTTTCTTAACAAGCAAGTAACAAACTTGAAATTTTTGAATCAAAACATTAATTGTTGATGTTATTTTCGAAAATTATATGCTAAAGATAAGAAAAAGATTTTTAAAAAATATTTTTAAAATTTTCGAAAATAAATAAGAAAAATGAAAAAGATTTGATTTTTGAAAAAGATTTTGAAAAAGATTTTGAAAAAGATAAGATTTTCAAATTGAAAATTTGATTTGACTCATAAGAAACAACTTGATTTTAAAAATTTTTGAAAAAGTCAACTCAAATTTTCAAATTTGATGAGAGAAAAAGGGAAAGATATTTTTTTTATTTTTGAATTTTTATGATGAGAGAGAAAAATTAAAACATCATTTTCATGTTTTTCTCTTTTATTTTTGAATCAAAACAAGGATTGCATGCAAGAACACTATGAATGTCAAGATGAACACCAAGAACACTATGAAGATCATGATGAACATCAAGAACATTTTTTTGAAAAATTTTTAATGCAAAGAAAACATGCAGGACACCAAACTTAGAATTCTTTAATGCTTAGACACTAAGAATCCAAGAATGCATATGAAAAACAAGAAAAGACACAAACCATGCAAATGCAAAGATCAAACAAGAAGACTTACCAAGAACAACTTGAAGATCATGAAGAACACTATGAATGCATGAGAGTTTTCGAAAAAATGCAAGATGAGTATGCAATTGACACCAAACTTATAACATGACTCAAGACTCAAACAAGAAACACAAAAATATTTTTGATTTTTATGATTTTATGATTTTTTTGTATTTTCTTTTAATTTTTTTCGAAATACATTTTGAAAAAGAAAAATAAGGATTCCAAAATTTTTAATATGAATTCCAGGAATCTTATGCTCTTTAGTCTAAAGCTCCAATCAAAGGGTCAGGCATGGCTTAATAGCCAGCCAAGCTTTAGTATGTACTCAGACATGACACGTCTAACATGCCCTACAGTCGTGGCTTTACAGCCAACCAGGTTTCAACATGCTTTATGAAACACTAGAATTCATTCTTAAAAATTCTGAAGAAAAATATATTTTTGAAAACATTTTTATTTTTAAAAAAAAATTTTTTCGAAAACAAAGGAGAAATTTTTTTTGGAAGAATTTTGAAAAATTTTTTTTGAAAACAAAATAAGAAGAAAATTACCTAATCTGAGCAACAGGATGAACTGTCAGTTGTCTAAACTCGAACAATCCCCGGCAACGGCGCCAAAAACTTGGTGCGCAGAAATTGTGATTACACTTTGATTATGTAAAATTCATTGCTCTTTCTTTCCCTGGTGATGGCGCCAAAAACATGATGCCAATACCATGGTTCACAACTTCGCACAACTAACCAGCAAGTGCACTGGGTCATCCAAGTAATACCTTACGTGAGTAAGGGTCGAATCCCACGGAGATTGTTGGTATGAAGCAAGCTATGGTCACCTTGTAAATCTCAGTCAGGCGGGTATAAAATAGTAATGGGGTTTTCGAAAATAATTAATAAAACAGGGATAGAAATACTTATGTAAATCATTGGTGAGAATTTTAGATAAGCGAATAGAGATGCTTTTGCTCCTCTGAACCTCTGCTTTCCTGCTATCTTCATCCAATCAGTCTTACTCCTTTCCATGGCTGGCTTTATGTAATGCATCACCATTGTCAATGGCTACTTTCGGTCTTCTCTCGGGAAAATGATCCAAATGCCCTGTCACGGCACGGCTAATCGTCTGGAGGCATCACCCTTGTCAATGGTTACATCCTATCCTCTCAGTGAAAATGGTCAACGCACTCTGTCACGGCACGACTATTCATCTGTCGGTTCTCGATCATGCTGGAATAGGATTTACTATCCTTTTTCGTCTGTCACTACACCCAGCAATCACGAGTTTGAAGCTCGTCACAGTCATTCAATCATTGAATCCTACTCGGAATACCATAGACAAGGTTTAGACTTTCCGGATTCTCTTGAATGCCGCCATCATTCTAGCTTACACCACGAAGATTCCGATTAAGAGATCTAAGAGATACTCATTCAGTCGAAGGTAGAACGGAATTGGTTGTCAGGCACGCGTTCATAGGGAATGATGATGATTGTCACGTTCATCACATTCAGGTTGAAGAGCGAATGAATATCTTAGAAGCGGAATAAGTTGAATTGAATAGAAAAACAGTAGTACTTTGCATTAATCTTTGAGGAACAGCAGAGCTCCACACCTTAATCTATGGAGTGTAGAAACTCTACCGTTGAAAATACATAAGTGAAAGGTTCAGGCATGGCCAAGAGGCCAGCCCCCAAACGTGATCTAAGATAGCATACAACTG
>NC_029791.2:107672860-107674898 GCF_000816755.2 Arachis ipaensis
TGGCGCTGGACGCCAGAATTGGGCAGAGAGCTGGCGTTGAACGCCAGTTTGCGTCGTCTAAACTTGGGCAAAGTATAGACTATTATACGTTGCTAGAAAGCCTTGTATGTCTACTTTCCAACGAAATTGGAAGCGCGCCATTTCAAATTCTGTAGCTCCAGAAAATCCACTTTGAGTGCAGGGAGGTCAGAATCCAACAGCATCAGCAGTCCTTCTTCAACCTCTGAATCTGATTTTTGCTCAAGTCCCTCAATTTCAGCCAGAAAATACCTGAAATCACAGAAAAACACACAAACTCATAGTAAAGTCCAGAAATATGAATTTAACATAAAAACTAATGAAAACATCCCTAAAAGTAACTAGATCCTACTAAAAACATACTAAAAACAATGTCAAAAAGCGTATAAATTATCCGCTCATCGTGGGTCAATGTGTGTACGATTTGCCAGAGCTACAAATTCCGAGTAATACTCGCTGACAGAGCCCTGCTGCTAGAGCTTAAACAATAACTCCCAACGTGAGTCAAACAATGAAGGGCCAAATTCAAGCTCAATGGCACGCTTCAACTGCGCCCGTGACTGAGATTGAGCTGTGCGTTGGGACATTTGAAACTATGGGACTGTCATGCCAATCATGTGAATTGCAGTAATACCAATTTGCACTTCCTCTGGAACTCGGAAAAGCTCAAAGTACTGATCCGAGGCAAAGATCCAACCTAATGCGTCACTGTCGTCAAACATGGAAAGGTCAAAATTCACCCTTCAGAGCCAGTGAGAAGTGCGCGGTGGGTCAATATTAAGAGTTTGAGCCATGACGCAAGTCCCGCAAAGGAGACCTGTGATGATGCTGCTCGTTGATGAGCTCAGAAATTGAATTATGTACCGTGTCAAATTTCAAATCCGTCGCCTCTAAAATCTGAGCTCTCTCTGCCCAGTGTTCCTCCGTCACTGTTTCAAGTAGCTGAAATAGTTTATTTATATCAGCCTCCATGCCTTTCATCCAAGTATTTTCAGTGACTACCATGGTCAATGAAAGCACCAAATGGAACGGTGATAACTGATGTAAAAATTTTATTGAATCAAAACAGAGCAATTACATAGGGATAGAGAGTGTGATTTCAATGCAACAGTAAGTGAAGTAACTATAATGGTATATGTATAGGAATTAAAGAGAAGTAGAATTAAACATAGAGTATATATGAAGCTTGCAGAAATCCCGAATAGGCAAAGAACCTGATAGAACAAAAGAAAAAGAGAAGAAAATTAGAGAATAATAGAGAAGAAAATGTAGAAGAGACGAAGAAGTCTAGAAGAAAGAGAGAAATTACCACAACAACGCTACTATGAGAATCCCTCCAATCTCTTATTTATAGTCTTCTCTCTCATGCTTCTTCTGAGGCCTTAATTCATTGCATCTGTTGCCACCTGTCTATTTGTTATAACCAATTCTTCATCTCCACTGTTTGATAGCAATCCCTCCTCATTTCTAACTAACTCTGCAAGACCACTATTCACGTCACTCTCCTTGCCTTTGTTCATGACAGCAGTAAAGGAGGAAAAGGAACTACGTATAGCACCAGAGGAAGAAGAAGATTAGAGCTTCATAGAAAACCTTATATTGTTTTGGGCTTTATGTTGAGAAAGTCATGGAGGACATGCTGCTATTGTTGTTGATGGTATGGTGATGGCCTGGTGATGTTGTTGTGAGTGTGCCATTTTTCTCTCATGAACTCCATCTTTTCATAAAGAGTGTGATGATAGTGGTTGTAATGCTCCAAAGAGAAGGAGGCGATAACGGTGGTGATAGTGGTGGCGGTGGCAATAATTGGGATGGAAGTTGGATAATTAAGGATTTGGGAGGTGGTGGTGAAGGTCCGAGAATTGGGACTTTAGAAGTGAGATAGGTTAAGGGCTAGTTTTAGGAATTTTGGATAATATTTTAGAATTTAGGTAATTTTGTCAAATATAATCTATTTTTATGAGTAAAAAAATTAATTTTATTAGAAATATTTGTGAGACAATAAAAATTAGTCTAAATT
>NC_029791.2:107674960-107699381 GCF_000816755.2 Arachis ipaensis
TATCTTTCTAGTATTACTCTAATAAAACAAAAAACATTCTACCACATTTATCCACCACAACCCTAGCCTCTCACCTTCCATTTTTCTCTCCTTTTACTGCAGCCGCTTCACTCTCACTTCATTGTCGCGCCGTCACCAATGCACCTCGCTGCTGCTGCCACCGTCTGAAGAAGCAATGCGCCGCACCGCCGCCGCACCTTCTTCTCTCATGCGTCACGCCGCTCGTGCTCCCTGTAACCGACGCAGCCGCTGTACTTTCTTCTTCCCTGCTCGCGCCCCTGCTCTCGACGCTGCCGCTGCACCTTCTTCTCCCATGCATCGCGCCGCCCCTCTTCTCCTTACAAGCAACGCTGCCACTGCACGCCTTCTTCTCCCCTTCATGATATTGCACCATCGCCGAGCCAGAGGCTTTGTTCTGTCATTGCTCCAATGCTGCACCTCTGCCCTTGCTTCCACACTGTTGCATCGTGTCTTTGCTACTAACATCGCGTGCCACTTTACTTCGTTCACCCAAATGGTATGACCCAAATAAACATCAATATCTTAGTAAAAAAAATCATCCACAAACATGTAAAATGAACTTCATGCGGAGCATGTGCAATTGTGCATGCAGAATCAAGCAAATCAAGTAAAATACCAATGATATACCCAAATGAACATGCACTTTAGAATGAAAAGAACCATCTGTATACATAGTAAAATGGACATCCGACTTAGTTGATAAAAAACAAGTAATAAGACAGAAGCTGCGAGGACACCAGGGTCGCGATATAGTCGCAACGACAGTGGCACAGGATTGCGAGAGAGCAGTTATGACAAAAAAAATTCAAAATTATGATTAAACTTAATTAATTCAAAATTTAATTTTTAAAATTAAAATTAACTTTCTTTTCTTAACATATTATTTACGTTATTAAAAAAATATTATTCTCTTATACTTTCTCCTTCGTAAAACAAACAAAATAAAATATCATAAGAGAAAAAAAAAAGGAGAGGAATCTGCTTTAAATAATGAGACCGTTACTGCTGGGGCAAAGAATGAAGCAAAAAATTGTTTGGTCCTTGGATGTTAGTTAAGAGAAATAAAAAAAGATATAAGTCGAAAATAGGGCATACTCCAAAAGAAAACAAAAGGAAGGTAGAAATGCATCTAGATTTTAGGTTTTGGCAGAGGAGTATCAAGAAAAAGAGGGTCAGCAGGCCTACAGCGGAGGGAAAACTAGCCAACCAAATATGGAAAAGGAAAAGAATTACATGCAGGTACATGTCAAACAGATTAATCACCCCAATAATGCAAGATCTGCACAAAAAACAGAAACAAGCCATCACCATTATTAAGGAGAAGGGTGCTAATATAAGCAAAAAACATACAAAATAAACCAAATCAAAATCAGCAAACAAAGGAGAAATAGAAGGCTGAACGGGGTTGAAACCAAACAAGTCAGAATCTCAAAATGAGCAGAAAAATATTTCAAAAGAGAAGGAAGTCAAACATCAAGATTACTGGAGACAGTTTTCCAAATTAAACAAAGAAATTGCTAAAAGCAAACAAGAGTCCTACCTGAACATCACTGACCTCTCTGACCCTACACCACTGCCCTTATATCAAAATTCATGGGCAGAGGAGTCTACGTGCAGCAGAGTGCAGGTGAACCACATGAGCCACTAGACCTGAGAGAACTAAACCTGGATGAAAGTATGATGGAAGTCCAAACCCAAGAAGGAGTTGCTTCAACTCTCGAGAGAAAGAAAGTGTAACACCCTAATTACCCTAAGCCTTACCTAGCGTCGTAAAGTAAAGGTTAATCAAAGGTTACGACAATTCTAAAGCTTGTACATATTTATATAGAAAGAAATAATATATTCTGAAAGCCTGATGAAGGATTTAAGCCCAAAAACAGAATTCAAAAAGCGCAAAATGTACTTGTAATACCCTAACTACCAAAGCTCACGCTTCCGGCTGCGCGACTCTGATAGCTCGGACATTACGACGACACTTATATTATTTAATACTAAAATATGAGCCTGTTTAAAACTTTAAACCGTAATACCACTCCCAAAAATACTTTCGTTCGATAACGTACATCCATAGATACCATACAACTTACAACAACTCATAAAGAGTACATCCATATATATACATAAATATATATAAATAACATTACAAGCATTAACCAATACAATTCCTATCCCTCTTACAGAATATATCAAGATAATAGCGAGGGTTCAATAAACCATAACTAAAATAATACAGAGCATTTCAACAACAACTAAATAAACCCTTCGTGACTTCTGCGTCCATATCCTGAAAGGGAAAAATTGTAGGGGGGTGAGAACATCATCCTCGAAAGGGTTCTCAGTAGAGGGTTTTTGGGAATTACTGTAATAGGATACGTGAAGATAAATCGTACCAGTGATTAATAACTAACTTATGCCTCTTTTCAAAAATAACGGTTTACAGTAAAAGAGAAAATCTGAAATCCTTTTCTGAAAGAGAAAACTGTTCATTTAAAACAATATTTTGAAAGCCTTTCAAAAGGTTTATCTATGCTAAACCAAAAATAGCCTTTCATATTATTCCAAATCAGAAACACAAAACCGAAATCAATCATCGGTCCATCTCATTTCAACCATGGCCTTAGGCCCAAACAATCCAACAACAACCAATCACCATAATCCAACAGAGTCCCAGTTGCAAACACAGATAGGAGGTTCAAGTACAAACAAACAGTTACAACAAGTAGAGCAAGTAGCAGATAATCTCAAATAGTCACAAAGGCAAACCAAGTACAATATGCACACCCAAACAATGTCACATAAATGCATATGATGCATGCCTGTTCCTAGTGGCTGATGATATCATCTGTCGGTTATATAGCCAACCCGACACGTCCTGGTAGCTAAGAATGGACAGAAACATCCATCGTGGAGCAAGTAGGTTTGAGCTACAACCCCATTGCTACTACCCGCTCAACCCAGAGCCAGTGGAATAACCACTACTGCGGCTACTACCCTGGCGGGTGTTTAAAAGCTCAACCTGGAGCGAGTGGAATCACCACTACTACCGCTACTACCCAGGCATCACAGTCTCTGACCTGGATCAAGTGGGACGAACCACAACCCTTGCTACTACCCAGGTATCTCAAGCATATATTCACTCACTCCCAGCCATGGATCAACATCCATCTCAGCCATCCGGCTTAAATTCATAATTTATAGTCAGCCATACGGCCCATAACTCATTCGGCAATCAGCCATAAATCAATATCATACACAGCCATTCTGGCTCACGGTTCAATCCAGAACCAGCCAATATTCATAATCATACACAGCTATTCCGGCCCATAGCAAAATAGCACTTCCTCTATTCAACATCATCAAATTCATAAAATCGGCATTTAAGCCATAAATCACTTTTTCTCAATTCATTTCACTTTGAAATCAAGTTTCAACTCTTTTCAGCCTTGGCTTTAAAGATCTCATTTCTCAACCAAACCAATTAAGGCAAACCAGGCTGAATTCAAGAGTGTATTCTCTTTTTCACATTCTCAAGAAAATCAACTCAACTCAAGTCAATTTCCAACGGATTAAACTCGATCTCAAAGCTTTAAAAGAATTAACTTCAAAAGCATTTCGTCTCATAAAACCACACAACAATTCAGCCAAACAAACATTCATAATCACTCGAGACAATCAAATAATACATAAGGCTGCTACAACCACCAAATACACATTGTCTCACATCAGTATCCATATGTAATAATTCCAATATAAAATATAGTTTTCAAAACGCAAACCATAACCCAAACGCGTCACCGGAAGTCTCTATCAACCTGACGTTACCGGCAGCTCGCATCACAGCTTTGTTCACTTTCGCAGCAGCAATTACAACCCTTACGTGTAACATGTGGCTCCGATAGCTTAATCCTAGAAAACATTATTATCGCGAAAACCTTAAAACACAACATGGGATATGAACTGGCAAGGTTTCGAGGCAGAGGTACTTACGGTAACTAAAGAATACCGACTGAACCAGAGAACACAAGCCTCAGCGATGGTTCCGTTAGTAGTTCCAGCAACAGATGAAGCAGTCCCCAAAACGAATACTAGTTGTAACATAAATCTCCAAACAGAGCCAGCAACTATCTCTAGTAAAGGCAGCGACAATGTCACTTACTATAACCATTTTATTTAATACAACTAGTGTCAGCAACAATGCTTCTAGGTAGGAATGAATTGATGGAACAAGAGGGAATCGGAAACAGGGTAAGGCTTACCCAACAGCAGCGGTTCAAAATGGAGCCAGGGCAAGGCCAAAGCAACATCAACTCCACAGCAGCAGTGTCGCCTTGTCAGAATCCAAAACCCAGGAGCAGAGGCAGAAAGGCATCTCCTTTCCCTGATTTATGCGGCGCTGTTCTTCGTGGTGCTCAATCGGCAATGGCATGAGCTCCGGCGGTAGTGGACTGCAGAAAGGTCAACGGCGGCGAGGCAAGGCGCGGTGGTGACGCAGCTGGATGCGCGACTGCTCTCCCTTCCTCCACGCCTCTGGCAGCGGCGGCCAAGGTCCCAGCAATGGCTTCGTTCGTCTCCCCTTCTCTCTAGGTCCCCCATTCTCCTCTGTTCGCGCGGCAACAGGGGTAAGGCACGACGGCGAGACGACGGCTCCGGTGGCTCAGCACCGTTCGACAGCGACGCTAGCTCCTCCTCCTCACATCCATCGCGTCTCTCTGTTTCTCCCACCCGCGAGCTCGACAGCAAAGGCCATGGAGCCTCTCGTATGGCGGCGGTGAGGCGTAAGGCACGGCAAGGCGTGAGGTGGTGGCGTGGTGGCGCGACGGCAAGCTCCCTCCTCCTCTCCTTCGCCGCGACTCGGTCTCCCTTTCCCTCTCTGCTTCGTTCTTTTCTTTGGTTCAAAAAGAGAGGTTGTGTGTGTGTTTTCTCCCTCATTGCAGCGTTGCTGCTGCTGGGTGGTGGGGAGGGTTTTTTTTTGCGGCTGTAGGGTTAGAGAGAGTGGTAACCGGGTTAGGGTTTAGGTAAATTAGGTCTAGGGGTAATTTCGTAATTTCACATAAATTGAGGATAATATAATAATTGAAACCCAATTTAAATCCAACACTATTTGTATATAGAAAAATACTATTTGCTCATCAATTTTACAAATTATTTCCAATAAAATGTCCAAATCTAAAAGTTTGAAATAATATAATTAAATCTTTTATTTTCCAAAGTAGCAATATTAATATTTTAAAATATTAATTATTTAATCCAAATCATATAGAAATCCTTATTATTTCACAACTACCAACTTTATGATTTGAATATAGAAAATAATCTAATAATTGTGAGATTGGATAATAATCATAACTTATCTCAAATCCAATAAATCAAAGCTTGCCTTAATTATATTTAATAAGATAATTTCTGAAAATAAGGCTGTAAATAACTATATGATTTGAGACTTGATCATAATAAGACTTCAAAGGTTCTGGGTCTTACAGTACTCATGAAGCTACACTAAACGAGGCACAAGATATACGTACAGATATCAAGGTATATGTATATAGATATATCAAAAGATAATAATATAGAGTTCTAGCCGCCGCTCGCGGAGTTTAAGCCGGCTAGTTACATACAGACATATAGAGTTTAGACAGATAAAACAGCTTATACAAACTTCCTCTCAAAGTAAGCCTCTAGGCCAAAGATAAATAAAAAAGTGAGAGATCTTAAACAAAATAATCAAAAGACTTCAAAACAAGATAGAGATCATCTGCTCTGTCACCATCAAAGCAACTCACCGAGGTGGGTTGCAACCTGCATCTGAAAAATAACAACAGAATATGGTATGAGAACCGGAAGTTCTCAGTATGGTAACATTGCCCAGTGATGTAAGATATAAGACTCCGGGATGCCAGAGGCAATCCTAGAACTTCATATCCATCACAAGATTCATCTTAAAGCATAACTAAAACATTAAAACATAACTTGAAACCATAAAATTAAAGAGGTATTCTAACTTAGTGGATTTCTAATCTAACAACTCTCCGCTGTCCGACAACCTTCACCAGCCTATCCTCCATGCGATCCCATCACCACCGCCTTCCGAACCTCCTCAATCCCAGTAGAATACACAATTAATACAATGCAAGCAAAACACAAGTATAAGCATATATGTCAAGTAATTCAAATAGGCACTTAGGCATGTTATACAATTAGGTAAACAATACAAGTCGGCAAAGCAAACAAACAGATAGAATATGCACATGATGAATGCCTGTCCTACAGGCTGTAATATCACATTGTCGGTTCAACTACCAACCCGACATACCTCCATGGAGATGTTGCCCTTCGGTATCATACTGGGAACCCCCGAGATATCGTCCCCGGAACACGGTCCAGGATATAGTACCTGCACACTCTAGTGATCTGAAGGGATACTATAACACCCTAATTAACCTAAGCCTTACCTTGCGTCGTAAAGCAAAGGTTAATCAAAGGTTACGACAGTTCTAAAGCTCATACATATACTATATAGAAAAAATTAATATAATCTAGAAGTCTGATGAAGGATATAGCTCAAAAACAATATTTGAAGAGCGCAAAATGTACTAACGGAGCTACTAACTTAAAGCACAAGATATAGATATAATATAACAAAAGATAAGAGTATAATATCATAAGAATCTAGCCACGGCTCGCAGAGTTTAAGTCGACTAGTTATATACAGACCATACAGAAATCTAAGGATAAAAACAGCTTATACAGTTTTTGTCTCTCAAAATAAGCCTATAGGCAAAAGTAAAATACAAAACGTGAGAGATATAAACAAAATAATCAAAAGACATCCAAAACAAATAAGAATCCTCCGCTTCTGTCACCATCCAAGTAACTCACCGAGGTGGGTTGCGACCTGCATCTGAAAAACACAACAGAAATATGGTATGAGAACCAGAGGTTCTCAGTATGGTAATAGTGCCCAGTGATGTAAGATATAAGATTCCGGGATGCCATAGGCAATCCTAGACTTCATATCCATCACAAGATTCAATCTTAAAGCATAACTAAAACAGTAAAGCATATACAAAACCTTAACATAACTTAAACCTTAACATATTAAAAAGGTAATCTAACTTAGAGGATTTTCTAGTCTAACAGTTCTCCGCTGTCCCACAGCCTTCACCAACCTATCCTCCATGCGATCCCATGGCCACCGCCTTCCAAGCCTCCTCAATCCCAGTAGAAAGCACAATTAATATCAATACAAGTAAAACACAAGTACAGGCATATATAGCAATTAATTCAAATAGGCAATCAGACATGTTATACAAATAGGCAATCAATTACAAGTTGATAAAGCATACAAACAAATAGAAGATGCACATGATGAATGCCTGTCCTATTGGATGTGATATCACATTGTCGGTTCAACTGCCAACCCGACACATCTCCATGGAGATGTCACCCTTCAGAATCATCATTGGGAACCCCCGAGATATGGTGCTCGGATCACCGTCCAGGATTTTGTGCCTGCACACTCTATTGATCCGAAGGGATGCAAGTGGGACACTCTTGCCACAGACCTCACATCTCAACGTAAGCAGGATTAACTACCGTCCTTACACCACCGCCACTACCTCGACAGGCGGGATTAACCACCATCCCTGCTAGGCGCATAGCATCTCATAATCTCAGTATAAAACAATACTTCAGTGATTTTCAGAAAACATTTTCAGTATATTATGGATCCATCATCTCATTCCGAGTCCTCGACTCATCTCAACCACTGTTAATCCAATATTTTCATTTCGAACTCATCAGTTCGTCAATTTTCCAATTCAGGTATCTTTCTCCCTTCTCATTTCACCAGGCCCATCCTCAGTACACCAGAAACCTAAGCCTCCGTTTTCTAACTTTTCAAAATAACACCAAATAAATTCTCCTAATACCTTTCCATGATTCAATGCCCAAAAATAAGCCCAATAGTCTTAAAATGGTGCCACAGAAGCTTACAAGCTTGTTGGGAAGGCGAAATAGTTGAAAACAAGGTTTAAGTTTGAAAAACAGGGCATGTGCATACACATAGGGGTGTGCATGCGCACGCCCAAAGAGATTTTTAAAACGTGTGCGTATGCATAGAGGTGTGTGTACGCACAGATACCAAAATTTGCAATGTTGTTCGCTCGCACAAGGCGTGCTAGCGCCCTCAACAGACTGTCCTTCCCAACTTGTGCGTGCGCACAGGTTGTAAAACATCATTGGTTGTGTACGTGCACATGATGTGCTAGCGCTCTAAGCAGAAGCCATTCCCCTATGTGTGTATACGCACAAGGCTGTGCGTGCACACAGCTTTAAAAATTTGCAGGGGTGTGCGTGCAAACAAGGTTGTGCGTGCGCACATACCAGAAATCACAAAATTCTACAACTTTGCAGAATTTCAGATTTTTGACACCAAATTTTGAATGATCATAACTCCCTCTACAGAAATTCAAATTTTGAAAACTTTATATCGATTCGAAGAGTTTTCAATAAATTTTAATTCTAAACAAATTTCAACCAATTTCGAAGACTGAGGCATAAGTTATGACCAGACAAAGTCCACCAAAATTTCTTTTTTACCAAAAGCCACAAGTATTCAATTTTTTCCAAATTCTCAAACCACATCCAACCAGAACAATACCAAACCCCCATTTACAGCACAATATACCTTATTGAGTCATAATCCACCATTCTCAACCATCAAACATCAAATACATGATACTAAAATCAATCCTCCACCAACACGTTCACCAATCATCATTTTATCACTATCAATTCTCATCATCAACCTCATTCATGCTTTATATTAATAGTCAACAATATACATTCATTCAAGTTCATCAAACATCATACCTCAACATCTTTATTTATCAACATTAACCATGTCAATTCATCATACATCATCAACCAACCATCATCAACAATCACACAAATTCAAACCTATCCTATGGGTCACTAGCCTAAGTGTCCATGAATATTATATAATACATAGAGAAAACTGAATCCATACTTTGGCCAATTTTTAATATGAACCAAAATCCCAAATGAGCTCAAGATAAGCTTTCAACCACAAGCAAGCCTCCAATTCCACTCCAACAAGCACCAACAAGTTCCGATAGCTTCCAAACTCACAATAATCAAGCTATATATACACAAGGCATCACTAATCAACCTAGGGCTCATTATAAATAAAATTTCACAAGAGTTCAAGACCTCTTACCTTGCCGAACAGTTTTGGATGCCAAATTCAACGCTAATCAAAGGCTAGAGTGTACTTAAATACCCCAAAATCACAAAACCTCACTTAATCAAAAGCCCTAAAACTCGAAATTTTGAAGAGAAGAACTGAGAGGGATTTGAGATTTCCTTACCAGTTTCTTGAATGGGTTTTGTAGAGCTCTTTGCAAGGAATGCGTAGCCGCAAACGGTGTGGCGATCGGAGCTCTATAGCTTAAGATATGAGCTTGAGAAGATGATGGTAAATAGTGCTCATGGGGGTTTCTTCTTCCTCTCTTTCTTTCAACATGAATGTGTGTGTTAAAGTGTATGGTATGCTGAAATGGGTCTTTAATGAGGGTTTATATATGTTGGGCTTAGGCCCAACTTGGGCCTGGTCCAACCCGTTAGCATTTTTAGCCCGTTTGGCCTAACTTTGGGCCAAACCTTTAAAATTAACGCCAGATTTTCGAGTTTAAATATTTTTCTAAGGTTTTTGACTGTTTTCACTTTTTCTCACGCAGTACCGGGCAGACTTGAACCGGTTCGACCATTCAGCTACCGGTTCACAGTTTTTCGCAGAAAATACATTTTCTGACTCAGAAAAACCTACTGAGTCCAAAAATCATATTTACATCCTCAAATTCTCACTCTAAAGTTTTGGAACCTAATTTGGGCAATATTAATTACCTGATTAGGCGGTTAATTAGTTGCGGTTCTTACAGATACGAGCGGGATACTCTTGCCACAAATCTCACATCTCAACGTAAGCGGGATTAACCACCGTCCTTACGCCGCCACCGCGACCTCGACAGGCAGGATTAACCGCAGTCCCTGCCAGGCGCATAGCGTCTCATAATTCTCAGTATAAAACAGTGATTCAGTGGTTTTCAGAAAATCATTTTTATTCAGTACTCAGTAATTCACCATTTTTACAATTCATTCAGAACTCATTAGTTCACCACTTTCAATTTCATTGTCAACAATCACCAATATCATACGCCGCCTTCTCACTCAACCAAAACCATTCCCAGTACTCCAGAAACCTAAGCCTCTGTCCTCTAACTTTTTACCAAAAATACCTAATTAGATTCACCTAGGACTTACTCTATGTTTTGACATCCAAAAATAAGCCAAAGAGTCTTAGATAAGTGTCACAGAAGTTTACAAACTTGTCGGAAAGGTAAAACAGTTAAAAACAAGGATTTTATTGAAAAACAGGGCAGTATGCGTATGCATAGGGGTGTATGTACGCACGCCCAGGAAGATTTTCAAGAAGTGTGCATATGCACAGGAGTAAAAATTTCCAATTATGCTCATTCGCACAATGCGTGCGAACACCCTCAACAGAGTGCACCTTCCAACGTGTGCGTGCGCACAGCTTGCAAAACTTCATTGGTTGTGTGTGCGCACAGAGCGTGCTAGCGCTCCCAACTGCAACCATATCCCTGTGTGTGCATACGCACAAGTCTGTACGTACACATGTTTTCAAAAATACACGCGGGGTGTGTGCGCACAGGGCTGTGCGTGCGCACAGAAACCAGAAATCACAAATTCTGCAACATTCACAGAATTCATATTTCAAATACCAACTTTCAACTATCATATCTTTCTCTACAAAATTCATATTTCCACAAAATTTATACCATTTTAAAGCCTTTTAAATTATCTTTCATTTGATATAAAATGCATTCAATTTCAAAAATTGTAGCTCAAGATATGATCCGTCAAAGTTCACTAAAAATCCATTTTTACCAAAGTTCTCTAAATTCTCAACTTACCAACATTTCCAACCAAACCAAACCAAAACCACTCCAAACTCCAATATACCTCATAACTTTTCTTTTGTGCTACAAATCACCATTTACACCAATTTGCATTCACATTATACATTCCTCAACCTCAATTTATCAATTATTTCGCACCAAAATATTTTTTACCCCACACAATCACCCATCATCATTATATCACCACAATCATCATGATCAATCTCAATCTAAATCTTTAACACCATATTATCAACATCAACATCACAATTCATCAAAATAACCCAAATCATAAAATCATCATACATCATCATACAACAATTCCAACAACCAATTTAATTCAATCCTATCCTATGGGTCTCTAGCCTAAATGTCTAGAGATATTATATATTACATAGAGGAAATCGAAACCATACCTTGGCCGATTTCTAATATGCACTAAAACCCAATTTGAGTGCAATGAAGCTTCCAAACACAACCAAGCCACCAATTCAACTCCAAAGCTCCAAGTAAATGCCAATAATCACAACTTCAAGCTATATATACACGTAATTCATAACTAATTAACCTAGGGTTCATCATAATCACAATTTTACAAGGGTTAAGAACAACTCGTCTTACCCAATAGTTTTGGAAGCAAAACCCAATAGAAAGCTAGATTGATCCTAAATACATCAAAATACCAAAATCTCAAAAACTCCAAACACTAGATTTTTGGATTTTTTAAGGAAAGGCTGAGAAGGGATTCGTGTTTTCTTTACCAGTTTATTGAGTGGATTTTATAGAGCTCTTCGTGGTGATCGGATGGCCATAAACGGTGCGGCGATCGGAGCTCCGTAGCTCATGTTATGAGCTTGGGAAGTTTGAGGTGAATAGTGTTAATGGAACCCTCTTCTCTCTTCTCTTCCCAGCTATGTTGTGTTGTGTTTATGGCTGATGGGTTCATTAATGGAGGGTTATATATGTTGGGCTTGGGCCTAACTTGAGCCGGGTCTAACTCGTTAGTGTTTTTTGTCCGTTTGGCCTAATTTCGGGCCATACCTTCAAAATTAACGTCCGGTTTTCGACTTTAAATATTTTCCTAAGGTTTTCTACTGTTTTTAATTATTCTCGCACAGTACCGGACAGACTTAAACCAATTCAGCCAGTTCATCTGCCGGTTCGAGTTTTTATGCGGTTTTTCATAGAAAATTACATTTTCTGACTCAGAAAAATCTACTGAGTCCAAAAATCATATTTAATTTCCCTATTTTTCACTCTAAAATTTCGGAACCCAATTTGGGCAATTTAATTATTTAATTGAACGGTTAATTAATCTCGGTTCTTATATTCTCCCCACCAAATAAGAAATTTTGTCCTCAAAATTTAATGGTTACCTGAGAATAACTCGGGATAATCCTTCCGCATTTTGGCCTCCAATTCCCAAGTATTCTCTTCCACTCCGGCTCGCTTCCATGCCACTTTAACCAACTGAACTTCCTTTCCTCGCAGTTTTTTTACACTAGTGTCGTCAATACGCACCGATGTCACTCGAAACGTCAAGTTCTCCCTCAACTCGACCGACTCGGGATCTAACACATGAGCCGCATCCGGCGTGTACTTACGGAGTTGTGACACGTGAAATACGTCATGCAAGTTAGACAAGTGAGGCAGCAAAGCTACTTGATATGCCACTGGCCTGAATCGCCTCAGAATCTCAAATGGTCCTATGAACCTTGGATTTAGCTTCTTGGTTTTAATCGCTCTTCCAATCCAAGTTGTCGGTGTAACCCTCAGAAATACATGCTCTCCCACTTCAAATTCCAACGGTTTTCTTCTCTAATCCGCATAACTCTTCTGTCGGCTTTGTGCAGTTAGAATTCTAGGTCGAATCTTCTTAATCTTCTCGGTAGTCTCTACTACCAAATCAGGACCCAAAACACTTGCTTCAGCAGTCTTATACCAACAAAGTGGAGATTGGCACTTCCGTCCATACAAAGCCTCATATGGAGCCATTCCAATGCTCGCATAAAAGCTATTGTTGTACGCAAACTCCACCAATGGCATGTAACGGTCCCAATTCCAGGTTGATCCAAGACACACGCCCTTAGCATATCCTCCAACGTCTAAATAGTCCGTTCTAACTGTCCATCCGTTTGCGAATGATATGTGGTGCTGAGGCATAGCCTCGTACCGAAAGCTCTTTGGAAAGCTCCCCAAAACCTTGATGTGAATCAGGGTTCACGGTCCGACACTATGCTCAATGGCATACTGGTGCACGAAATTGTGATCTCCAGGCTCGAACAAATCCTGGTAATGGCTCCAGAGCTTGCTGCTCTGATCTTAATTCATAATTGTCACAACTTCGATACAACTAACCAGCAAGTGCACTGGGTCGTCCAAGTAATACCTTACGTGAGTAAGGGTCGAATCCCACGGAGATTGTTGGTATGAAGCAAGCTATGGTCACCTTGTAAATCTCAACATCCCTAAAAGTAACTAGATCCTACTAAAAACATACTAAAAACAATGCCAAAAAGCGTATAAATTATCCGCTCATCACATACCATGGAACCTTACAATCTCCTTGATATACAACCTCGCCAATTCCTCCAAAGAATAGTTTATTCGGATAGGTAGGAAATGAGCGGACTTGGTTAAGCGATCCATGATCACCCAAACCGCATAAAATTCCGACCTAGTCCTCGGTAAGCCGGTCACAAAGTCCATTGCAATTCCTTTCCACTTCCACTGAGGAATCTCAAGTGGTTGTAACATTTTCGATGGTTTTTGATGCTCTATCTTCACCTTCTGACACGTCAAACATTTAGATACAACTGTAGCTACATTATTTTTCATCCCAGGCCACCAGAACATCTTCTTTAGATCATAGTACATCTTTGTACTTCCTAGGTGAATGGAAAACCCACTGTTGTGATCTTCTGACAACAAATCTTGTCTCAGACTCTTGACATCTGGCACACAAATTCTCCCTTTATACCTCCACAATCCTTCATCATCCTTATTAAACTCTCCATGCCTCTTCTTGCCAACCGGTTGAAATAATCACTGAAGTCCTTGCTCATCTTGTTGAGCCCTCTAAATCTTTGTTTTAAACGTACTTGAAATTTGCAACTGATTCAAATAAGCTTTTCTCGCAACTTCACCAATATCCAACTTGAGATCTACAAACTTATCCACCAACTCCTCTTCCTTGATTCTCATCCAGGCTATTGTTAAAGACTTCCGACTCAACGCGTCTGCCACAACATTTGCCTTTCCAAGGTGATAACTTAGTTCAAAATCATAATCCTTCAGAAGTACCATCCACCTCCTTTGACGCATATTGAGCTCTTTCTGATCAAAGATGTACTTGAGACTCTTGTGATCAGAAAAGACGCTAAATCTCACTCCGTACAAGTGGTGCCTCCAAATCTTCAATGCAAACACAATTACCGCCAATTCCAAGTCATGAGTGGGATAGTTTACCTCACGTGGTCTCAGCTGACGCGATGCGTAAGCCATCACGTTCCAGTGTTGCATCAACACGTAACCCAAACCTTTCAATGACGCATCACAATACACTTCAAACTGTTCGTGCGGTTCCGGTAAGATTAAAACAGGTGCTGAAGTTAACTTTTGTTTCAAGGTTTGAAAACTCTCCTCACACTCCGACATCCACACAAATGGCACCTTCTTCCGGGTTAACTTGGTCATTGGTAATGCAATCCGGAAAAATCCCTCAATGAATCTCCGGTAATATCCGGCTAAGCCCAAGAAACTCCTAACCTCCATCACCGTCATTGTTCTTTCCCATTCCATCACCGTCTCTACTTTCAAAGGATCTACGGCTATTAAGAACTTCACTTCCTCCTTCCAGAACTCGCATTTGGATAATTTAGCATACAATTTCCGCTCCTTCAGGATTTGCAACACAATTCTCAAGTGTTCCTCATGCTCCTTCGCCGTCTTAGAATAAAATAAGATGTCGTCTATGAAAACCACCATGAATTTGTCCAAAAAGAGACGAAATACTCTGTTCATGTAATCCATGAACACAGCAGGTGCATTTGTCAACCCAAAGGACATCACCGTAAACTCGTAGTCCCCAAAGCGCATCCTAAACGCAGTTTTTGGAATGTCATCCTCCTTCACCCTTATCTGATGATAACCTGACCTCAAGTTAATCTTTGAGAATACTCCAGCTCCTTGCAATTGGTCCATCAAGTCGTCAATCCTAGGCAACGGGTACTTGCTTTTCACAGTCACTTTGTTCAGCTGTCGGTAATCCACACAAAGTCGCATTTCTCCACCCTTCTTCTTCACCAATAAAACTGGCGCTCCCCATGGTGATACGCTCGGTCGAATGAACCTCTTGTTCAGAAGCTCTTCCAACTGAGTCTTTAATTCTGCCAGCTCTATCAGAGCCATTCTATACGGTGCAATTGATACTGGTCCGACTCCCGGCACCAATTCAATTGCAAATTCAATCTCCCTTTGAGGTGAAAAATCAGGAATATCTTCCGGGAATACTTCTGGAAAGTCTCTAACTACCGAGATTTGATCTAACTCCTGATTACCACCTAATGCATTTGCAGCCAACAGTATATAACCTTGACACTCTTCCCTACTATAGTTCACCATTACAGAGTTCAGGTAATACCCCTCAGCTCCAACTGCTCTATTTTCTCCTTCCGACATAAACTGAATCGATCGCTCAAAGTAATCCAACAAAACCCGATTCTTTGACAACCAATCAAACCCCAAAATCATCTCCAACCCAACCATTGGTAAACAAATCAAATCATGCACAAAGTCTCTACCCTCAAGCTTAAAACCTACTTGCCTACAACTTGACCTAGTCACAACCGTCTGATGCGGAGTATGTACATGCAATTCAAATGCTAATTCGAACACTTTTAAACCTAGTTCCTCAACTTTGTTAAATGCAATAAACAAATGCGAAGCTCCAGTATCATATAATGCAACCAATATTTTATCGCTAATTAAGCATATACCTCTCATCAACGGATCCGCCTTAGTAGCATCGTTGGCGTTCACAGCAAAAACCCGACTTGTTGGTTCTGGCCTGCATTCTGAGTCCTCTTCCCACGAGTGCAATCTCTCGCAATGTGACCAGGCAATCCACATTTGAAGCAACCACCTATACCAATCTTGCAAGAGTCATTCGGATGAAAACGCCCACAACGCACACAAATTAAATCCCTTTGCCATGCTGGTACTGATCATAAGTGTTCCTCCTGAAGCCTCCTTGACCTTGAGGTGCATATCCTCCTCTCTTAAAATTCTGACCCCTTGGCTAAAAGTACTTGCCATGTCCACGGTTAGTGTTTCCTCAATGAGTGTCCCTTGATGAAGCTACCGTCTTTGCACATTCCTCAATAACCCTTACCTTGTTAACAAGTTCAGAGAAGATCCAAATCTCCAAAGGAGCCACAGCAGTCATAATGTTATCCTTCAAGCCCCTTTGATACTTAATGCACTTCCAACTCTCATAGGTCTCCGGGGTACCCTGACATACCCTAGAGAACCTACAAAGCTCCTCAAATCGACTAGTGTAATTTGCCACAGACAAGGAGCCTTGCTTCAGCTGCACAAGCTCCAACTCCTTCGCTTCCCTTGCAGATTCAGGAAAATACTTCTTGTAAAAAGCTGTCTGGAATACATTCCAAGGAATGTCAACATTCTAAAGCTGTAGCAAGCGGCATTCTCCTTGCCACCAGGGCTGAGCCTCTCTCAAAAGCTGATACGCAGCAAACTCTACATACTAGTTGTTCAGAACATGCTGTGCTTGTAACTCACGCTCCATGGCCTGGAACCAATTATCCGCTTCCGTAGGATTGGTCAAACCTCTGAAACTTGGCAGATAAATCGTGAAAATTGTAGCCAAGGTCATCGGAGCACCTCCCAAGTCATTACCGTTTCCTTCCCAATTATTATTCTCATTTTCATTACTGTTTCCGTTTTCAGCTGGTTGACCTAACCTCTGTACAACTTGCAGAGTCCCAGCAGCATTCGCCTCCATGGTATTCGCAAGATTAGCCATTTCCGCCATGAACTTGGCATGGTTGTCGACTGGTCGTTCATTTCCAGTTAGGGCTAGCAATTCATACCCTACCCGCGGGTACCCAACCTGGTCCAACCCGTTCAGGTAGGGTAGGCTACCCGACCTGCTACGGGCAGGGTAGGGTATGGTCCAGGTATGCCTGCGAGTAGGGTAAGGTACGGGTTTAGGGTGTACCCGCACCTAATATATAACACATATTTTATAAAAATTAGGTATATAGTGAAGGAAGTGAGAGTTGAACCCACAACCTCCGTTATGTAATGACTTACAATAAATGAACAACCACTAAAACTAGTTAGTTAATTTAGTAATTTAGAGCATTAGTTTTTTATTTTTTATGTTATTAATATGTATAAAATTCGAAATGATTGAATTTTATATTTGAAAAATTTTGATATTTCTGCGAGTAGGGTAGGGTAGGATAGGGTAAAGTTTAGAATTTTAGGGTACGGGTAAGGTTAGGGTTGAGAGATTCTCAACCCGCGGGTAGGGTTAAGGTAGGGTCCAAACCCTACCCTACCCTACTGTTCCGAGGGTAACCTGAAACTGGAGGTCGATCTCGGATGAGATCTTCTGTACTGTTCGGAGATGGTGTGTCCGGCTGGCTGGTGACGGCCGGAGCTGTTGTGTCCGACTTGTTGGACTTGCTGTACTGCTGATCCTTGGCCACCGGAGGGTGGGGGGTACCTGCAAGAGACTCCGATGCTTAAGTTAGCATGGGTATTAAGCAGGTTTATTGTAGAATCAGAGTATGAGTTATACCTGGGTGCTCCAGTGTATTTATAGTAGTGTGGGCTGACCTTTCTGATAAGATAAGTTCGTTATCTTATCTTATCTTATCTTATTTGGGGTGAAGTCGGCTTTATCTTCAAGGGAACCGCTTTTATCTTTATAGGCTTGGATTGCCTTTGGATGTGGGTCGTGTTCCTCTATTTGGGCCCTTTGTTGGGCTTTCTTGTCGATTTGGCCGACCTCTTTGAGAAGAGGTCGAATAGCCTGACCTGAAGAGGTCGGTCACTTTGTCGCCAATCATCCCAGGTCAGGTAGCGGGACCCAGGGTATGAACAGTGCCCCTGCTTGAGCTCGGTCTTTTGTCGAGGTCGAGTCTTTGATTTTGGTCCTTTGAAGCCGAACTCAAGCATTTTGTCGCTTTCTTTGTAGAAGCTTTTGAATGTAGAACGTTTTTCCTCTAAATGCGCGCGCTTTTATATCGGCGCTTCGGAACGTGCGAGGGTTTAATGTTTTCATTAATTTTAACATTAATTGCCCCGTTTCCCTTTGGCTCTTTATTTTGATTTTGAAAACCCAGAAACGGTTTCTCTCCTTCGCCCTTTTTGTAACTTCTTTTCTCCGCTCTCTTCGCTCTCTGTTTTTCGTTTGCACTTTCTGTTTTCTTGTGTTGTGGCGTTTGTTTGGCGATTTTCTGGGCAGCTTTTATTCCTGCGCCTCCATTTTCCTTCCTCGAAGCTCCTTTCGTCTCCAGGTTAGTCCCATTTCGTGCTTTTTCTTTGTTTTTGTGATGAGGTTTTGATTTTGGTTTTCCTTTAGAGAAAGTTTGGATCTTTCTGTTTCCACCGTGCCTTACTGTTGTTGAAATGTGCGTTCTGGGGGTTTCTCCACCTTCTGCATGATCCTTTTTATTTTTGCTTGATGCTTTTAAGGCTTTGCATGTTCCATGTTGTTTCTGTACTGGTACCGCTATCCGCATCTGTTCCTTGCTTTATTTGACGGTTGCTTTTGTCTGATTTCTGAAAAAGGTTGTATCTTTAATGGTTTCTGTTTGGCGTGCTTGATGTTTGGGGATGGTTTTTGCTGGCTTAGACTGAAATGCAATGTTTTTGAAGACTTTTGTGTTTTAATCTGATGGAAAATGCTTGCTGTTTGAAGCCTTCTTTTCTTGTTTTAAGAGGTGCTAGGGTGCGAGAAGCAGATTTTTACTAGAAACCTTGCTTTATTATTGCCTCCAAAGGATGGCCCAGGACTTTGGTTTGAGTCTTGGGGTTTTCCTTTTCTGTGTGTTCGCCTGTATCGTATTGAGTTGTTTTCTCCCTTGTCCGAGATGTTTTTAGTAATCCCATCTTCTTTTTCTTACTTGTAGGATTAGTTGGCCTCATGTCTTCTCGCAATAACATTGTAGAGATATCTTCCAGAGTTCCCGAGGGGATGTCCAATTGGCTGGACTCCCTTGTCTTGTTGTGTGTTTCTGTTGTGGATGCTGAATTTTGCACAGAGCTGAGGAAGCGCCATACGATTTGTGGTAACAGTGCCCGTGAGGGGGATTATGAGCTTGTTGCCCTTGATTCTGATGACAGAGTTTGTTTTCCGACTTCCATCGAGGGGGAGCGTCCCTTCTTCTATGCTTATGAATACTTCTTTAGCCAATTAAACGTTACTTTTCCTTTTACTGCTTTTGAAACTGACCTGTTGTGGTCATGTAACATTGCTTCGTCCCAGCTTCACCCGAATTCCTGGGGTTTTATCAAAATATTTTAACTGCTTTGCCAAGAGTTAGGCATAACACCTTCTGAAACTCTTTTCCTTTATCTTTTCATCTCGGCCAAGCCCGAAAGTTCCTCCAAAAAGAAAGCTTCCTGGGTCTCTTTCAAATCGGCCCAGGGGCATAAAGTTTTTGCCATGTATGATGAGTCGTTTAAAGATTTTAAGAACTATTTCTTCCGAGTTCGTGCTGTTGAGGGGGTCCGCCCCTTTTTTCTTGATGAAAATGATGAGCCCGCTTTTCCTCTAGAGTGGCAAAAGAATGTGAGAGTGCCACGTTATACATGGGAGACGCTTAATGAGGTTGAGCGGGCCTTTGTAGTTGTTCTTGAAGATTTGTAGGGGAAACCTCCCCATCTGGATACGAAGAGATTCTTGAGTGATCTATCTTTGGTTCGAACTGCTTTGGGTACTGTCTGACTTGTTTTTATACTTGCTTCTGAGCTTTTCTCCTCCTATGTTGTAACTTGTCTTTTGTGGTTGATTCTGTATTTTCAGAGATGTCAAAAAATAATGATTCTATGAAGGCCTACAAGAAGACGAAGAAGGCAACTACTGCTCTAAACATCTCGGCCAAGGCGGCCGGAGAGGGATCTTCTCAGGTTCTAGTGATGCCTCCTGTGCTGAGTTCTCCCGGACCGAGGAAAGCAATTCCTATTCCTCGGGTTCGTCTGGTCGATCCTCCACAATCTTCTGCTGCAGCTTCTGGTGCCCCTCCTAGTAAGAAGCAAAAAATAATTGAGCCTTTCAACCTTGATGCTCCTAACTTTGATGCGATCGAGTTTGTAGATCAACAAATCGGCCCTTATGGTGTCCTCCCCATGGACGACGTGTTGCTTCTTCATCATTTTGATTATATAACTCGGAGTAGTATCAAGATGGCACACATGGGAGCGGCCTTATATCGAACTGCTCAAAGTCTTCCTCTCCATGCCACTAAAGCTTTTATGGAGGAGGCCAAACAAGAGTTTGATCAGATGAAAGGCTTGAAGGAGGAGCTTGAAGTGAAGGTGGCCAAGTTGGAAAAAGATTTGGAGAATGAGAAGGCGAGTTCCATCTCCCTGGCGGCTTCTGTGAGGCTGGCCGAGGACACGGCTATGAGGCATAAGGATAGTTATGTGACATCTTACCGGGAGGTGTTGCGCCTGAGGGAGGAGTTGGAGAATGCCCGAGCTAATTACTCCGAACTCCAAGGTGACTTGTTGGTAGTGTAACCGCTGCTTATGAGAACCTGAAGGAACAAGTTCGGGTTATTGCTCCCGAGGCCGTCCTGACCCTCTTTAGCCTAGATAACGTTGTCAGGGATGGCAAGATTGTCCCTGATGACGAGGATGATGATGATGTTGAACCTCCCCCTGTGTCCTCTGCCAAGGTGTCAACTCCTGCTGTTCCTGCCGAGGTCGGCCCTCCCGCTTCTGATCCTGACTGTCAGATCTTAAACCGGGATGATGGTACTGTAGATGTTGTTCCTCTCCAGACTCGCCCTCCGTCTCCTCGGACTGATGCTGCTAGAAAGTCTTCTGACCCTTAGCCCATTTATTCTGGATATTTACGTAGTTGGCCCGGCTTGTGGGCTTTTTAAACTCTTTATGTTTTGTTAACTGCTGGTACTTTCTCGTTGCTTGCCTAGCAACTTTTTGTTTTGACAAACAAAAGTAACTTTCCAGCTTTTGAGGTAGATTTTGGTGGCCTCTGAAGCTTTATAACTTTGTAGATTATATCATGCTTTTGCACTTAACTTGGTATCTTTTTGTTTTCTGAGGATGTTGGAACCCTGCCGCTCGTCCTCTTCGGATTTGCTTTATTGTTTGTAACTTGGATCTTTTGAGGTTATGGCTATGTGGGTCCAACTTGTTTTTTGGTTTTCTCGCTTTTGCTCGTATTTCTGACGATTTATAACCGATTTCTTCAAGTTGGTCCTCCAAGTTGTTTTGGTAGTCCTTTGTCCCGTCTTTCTCAGGGGTTACCTTTGTAACTTGCTTTATAGTAGGGCAACTTCTTTACATCGTCCTTTTCTAAGTTATTTTTGTAATCCTCTTTCTTGGATCTTTGTCAGATCTCTTTCAGGAATTGCTTTTATAACTTTTTAGTAGTAGGAGTTCGATTTCGTTATGTCGATCTCCTTTAAGTTATTTTTGTAGTCCTCTTTTTTGGACCTTTGTCAGGTCTCTTTCAGGGATTACTTTTATAACTTCTTAGTAGTAGGAGTCCGACTTCGTTATGTCGGTCTCCTTTAAGTTATTTTTGTAGTCCTTTTTTTGGACCTTTGTCAGGTCTCTTTCAGGGATTACTTTTATAACTCCTTAGTAGTAGGAGTCCGACTTCGTTATGTCGGTCTCCTTTAAGTTATTTTTGTAGTCCTCTTTTTTGGACCTTTGTCAGGTCTCTTTCAGGGATTACTTTTATAACTCCTTAGTAGTAGGAGTCCGACTTCGTTATGTCGGTCTCCTTTAAGTAATTTTTGTAGTCCTCTTTTTTGGACCTTTGTTAGGTCTTTCAGGGACTACTTGTATAACTTTTTCATTTTGGGCCGACTTTGTTATGTCGGGCCCTTCTAAGTTAAAGTAATTCTCTTTAATAGGGTTGGCCAGACCTCTTTCCAGGGTTTACTTATAACTTGGGTTGACTTGGTCCAACTTCCTAACGTCGGCCAGTCTTTAAGTTATTATTTTAGCAATCCGTAAGACCTCGTCAGGTTCTTTTTTAGATCACTTTCGATAACTTCTTACATTATTCTGTGTTCATCTTTGCCGATTTGTAGAAAGTGGTTGTCATCTCTATATCGTCTTTTGGGTGAATCGCGTTTTCACCTTTATCGGACGGTTATCTTTATCGTGATCGTGCAGTGAAATTGTTTTTCACTTTCTGCCGATCTGTTGCTTTATAATCGGACGATGAATGCTTCAAATTAATGCGTCTTGAAATCTTGTAGAATATCTAAAATATATATTTTATTCAAAGGAAAGTGCAAATATATACATGTGGGAATTTGTCATCCTTTTACGTCGAATAGTGTTTGAGTCTCAACTTGGTGCCTCATTAAAAAACCTTTTCAGGAAAAAGAGTGCATCTAATAGTGAGATCTTTTACTTTTCTAGCTGTAGTACCTTCTTAGGTTGCAGGCGTGCCATGATCTGGGAAGCTCTCGTCCATCGAGTTCGGACAGTCTGTAATAGCCCTTCCCAAGTACTTTTACAACTCGGTAGGGTCCTTTCCAGTTTGTTGCCAACTTTCCTTCTCCTGGTCGAGTTGTTCCAATATCATTTCGGATTAGGATGAGATCATTCTCCGTGAAACTTCTTGGCACTACCTTTTGATTATATCTGGAAGCCATTCGACATTTTAGTGCTTCTTCCCTGATCCGAGCTCTTTCCTGGATTTCAGGTAGTAGGTCGAGTTCTTCCTTCTGAAGTTGAGAGTTGGCTTCTTCATTGTAGTGGACTACTCTGGGTGACCCTTCCTCAATCTCTACTGGGATCATTGCCTCCACTCCGTATACTATTCGAAAGGGTGATTCATTTGTCGTGGAGTATGGCGTTGTTCGATATTCCCATAGGACTTGCGGAAGTTCTTCGGCCCAAGCTCCATTTTCATCTTGTAGTCTCCATTTTAACCCAGCCAATATGACTTTGTTGGCAGCTTCGGCCTGTCCATTGGCTTGAGGGTGTTCGACGGAGGTGAACTGGTGCTTTATATTCAAGTCGGCTACTAGTCTCCTGAAACCTGCGTCTGTGAATTGAGTGCCATTGTCTGTGGTGATGGAGTATGAAACCCCGAACCTCGTGACAATGTTCCTGTATAGGAATTTCTGGCTTCTTTGAGCGGTGGCATTGGCTAGGGGTTCTGCCTCAATCCATTTTGTAAAATAGTCTACTCCGACTATGAGGAATTTTACTTGTCCTGATCCCTGGGAAAAGGGTCCGAGAAGATCAAGTCCCCATTTTGTAAATGGCCAGGGCGAGGTTACACTGATGAGCTCTTCTGGCGGGGCGATGTGGAAGTTGGCATGTTTCTGACATGGTGGACATGTCTTTACAAATTCTATAGCTTCTTTCTGTAGGGTTGGCCAATAAAATCCCGCTCGGAGTACTTTTTTGGCGAGAGCTCGTGCTCCGAGATGGTTGCCGCACACGCCGCCGTGTACTTCTTCTAGCACTTCCTTTGTGTTGTTGGTCGGCACACATTTTAGTAGCGGTATTGAGATCCCTCTTTTGTACAGGACGTTGTTTATAATAGTGTAGTACTGTGCCTCCCTTTTTAATTTTTTCACCTCTTTTTCCTCTGTGGGGAGCGTTTCTGCTTTGAGGTAGTTAATTATGGGGGTCATCCATCCTTGGTCCTGACTTGTTATGGCTAGGATTTTCTCTTCCGAAATTGATGGGTTCTGTAGCATTTCCTGGATGAGGCTTTTATTGTTGCCCCCTGGTTTGGTGCTGGCTAGTTTTGAGAGTGCGTCAGCTCGGGAGTTTTGTTCGCGGGGCATGTGGCAGATCTTATATTCTTGATGAGCAAAAATTGTTGTCGGTAAGGAATTTCACAAAAGATTTACGTTGCAAGTATAGCTCCAAACCAACAAACAACTCTCACATCAAATTAAATTTTAGGTTGTCACAAGTACAAACCCCAAATAAGAATTAACCGGAGTATTTAGACTTCGGATCGTCTCACAAGGAATTGCAATGAAGTGTTTAATTATTGGCTATGAAGATGCAAGGGGGGTTTGATTTGGAATTTGACAAGAAAGTAAATGACAAGAAAGTAAATGAACAATTAACTAATAAAGAAATGAAAAGTACTCTTGGCTAGACATAGGTAATTGAGATCACCATCCTTGTCA